>NC_052395.1:9555805-9750805 GCF_009389715.1 Phoenix dactylifera
TGCGATTCTTTCCGGGGCCGAGGGAGATTTGGCTCGCGGTCGACTCTGCGATGCTTTCCGAGGCCGAGGAAGACTTGGCTCGCGGTCGGCTCAGCAGGGCATCCCGAACTTGGTCGGAGCATCCCGAGCTTGGTCGAGGTCTTGTTGGAGATGGAGACCAAGCTCGAAGTTGACCGGTGAAGCATCCCGAGCTTGGTCGGGGCATCTCGAACTTGGACGAGGCATCCGAACTTGATCGGAGCCTTGTTATTGAGGGAGGCCGATCTTGAAGTTGACGTGGCGAAGCATCTCGAACTTTGTCGAGGATTGCCAGGTTCTCTCAAGGGCTTGAATCATCTTAGAGGCATCCTGGAGTCCGCAAGTAGATTAACATTAGAAGAAGTGTTGAATAATACTCTATTGGTTGTATTCTCAAATATGGGAGATCCCTGGGGGGGCTTTACTGATAATACATTCGGAGATTTTCGGAGTGCCAACTTCGGGGAATGGGGTTCCCTTCAAGGGACTCCAACTTGTACGGCAGCTGGACTCGAGCAACTTAGTATGGCCCCTTCCAGTTTGGGGCAAACTTTCCTTGCTCGGTAGGTTGAGAAGCTTCAGCTTTCCTCAGGACGAGATCTCCCACCTTGAAGAGCTTGACCTTTATCCTGGAGTTGTAGTACTGCGCCGCTTTCTGTTGATATCTTGCCATGCGGATTCGAGCAGTCTCCCTTGCTTCCTTGAGGAGATTCAAGTTATTTCTGAGCTAGGATGGGTTGGAGGCTGCATCATAGTTCTCCACCCTTAGTGACGGGAGCCCAATTTCAAAGGGGATGACGGCTTCTATTCCGTAAGCCAGGTTGAAGGGGGTTTCGTCGGTGGGGAGTCGGAATGTAGTTCTGTAGGCCAAGAGAACATTGTAAAGATCTTCAACCCATTGCCCTTTGGATCAATCGAGTCTGGCTTTGAGTCCCTAAAGGATGGTGCGATTTGTCACCTCGATTTTTCTGTTCGTTCGCGGATGAGCGACTGAGGTGAAACGATGGTCGATGCCGAGCTTGGAGCAGAACTTCCTGAAGCGGGCGTTGTCGAATTGGCGGCTGTTGTCGGATATGAGGACGCGGGGGAGCCCGTACCTGCAGATTATTGATTTCCAGACGAAGTCCCGCAATTTCGGCTCGGAGATTTGGGCTACCAGTTCAGCTTCAACCCACTTGGTAAAGTAGCCGATGGAGACAATGAGGAACTTTCTCTGTCCAGTGGCCTAGGAAAATGGATCCAAGATGTCGATCCCCCATTGAGCAAATGGTCAGGGGGTACTGATCGAGGTCAGTGGGACTGAGGGTTGGTACTGAATGTTGGCGTTTTACTGACACCGATCACACCTTTGGACGAAGTCCACGACGTCTTTTTGAAGTGTAGGCCAATAATATCCTTGGCGCAGAATCTTGTGGGCCAGGGCCCGGCCCCCTAGGTGGTTCCTACAGATCCCTTTATGGACCTCTCGCATGACATAATCCGCCTCTGAAGGACGGAGGCATCTGAGGAGGGGAGAGGTGAATAACCTGTGGTAGAGCTTGCCTTCGTGTAGGAGGTATCGAAAAGCTTGACGCTTGATCCGGCGGGCTTCGAGCTCATCATCGGGGAGGACTTCGCTTTGCAGGTAGTTGACGAGTGCATCCATCCAGCTCGGTTCAGTCTCGACGCAGAGGATTGCTTCAGGCTTCTCGATGCTGGGTGCTTGGAGGTACTCGAGCGTTGTGGTCTTCGGAAGCTCGCTCATGCGGGAGGTTGCCAGTTTTGATAGCTGGTCCGCCCTCGCGTTCTTCGCTCTGGGAATGTGCTGGATGTCGAAGGATCCTAGTGTGGAGGTGATGTCTCGTACCTTTTGGAGGTACCTCTGCATTGATGGCTCTCTCGCTTCGAAATTTTTCAAGATTTGGCATATGATCAGTTGGGAGTCGCTGAAGACCTTTAGGCTCTCGACCTTCAGCTCCTTTGCCAGCCTTCGCCCGGCGATGAGCGCCTCGTACTCCGCTTCATTGTTTGAGGCTGGGAACTCGAAGCGTAGGGCCTACTCTACAACTATCCCGTCCGGGCTAGTGAGGATGAGGCCCGCTCCGCTACCCCTCGAGGTCGAGGAGCCGTCCACATGTAGAACCCATGGTTGCCTCGGAGTCCTCTGTTGGTGTGGGCTCGGGCTCGGGATCATCCGGTAGAGTGCACTCTACGATAAAGTCAGCGAGCGCTTGGGCCTTGATTGCCGACCTTGGGCGGTATTCAAGGTCAAATTTTTCGAGCTCAACCGCCCACTTTGCGATTCTTCCCGCACGATCCGACTGCTGCAGGACTTGCTTTATAGGCTGGTCGGTCAATATGGCCACAGTGTGGGCCTGGAAGTAAGGTCGGAGCCTTCGAGCTGAGGTGAGCAGTGCATAGATTGTCTTCTCCAGCTTGGAGTATTAGGTCTCGGTGTCCCTCAGGACTCGACTCGGCTGGTGTAATATACTGGTCTTTGAGACTTATCTTCTTCTCCGATCAGAACCGAGCTTACCGCCACCAGGGAGACGGCTAGGTATAGATAAAGGAGCTCGCCTTACTGAGGCATTGTGAGCAATGGAGGAGAGGCAAGATGGCGTTTGAGCTCTTCAAAGGCTTGCTGCACTCTTCCGACCATAGGAAGTCCTTCGGCTTCTTGAGAATTTTGAAAAACGGGAGGCACCGTTCAGCCGACTAAGAGACAAACCTTCCTAAGGCCGCAACTCGTCCGGTGAGCCGTTGTACCTCCTTGACCGTCTTTGGTGGTACCATTTCTTGCAGTGCTCGGATCTTCTCGGGGTTCGCTTCAATTCTGCACTAGGTTACCACGAAACCGAGGAACTTATCCGAGGTAAATCCGAAGGAGCATTTGTGGGGTTAAGCTTCATTTGGTACTTTCTGAGAGTGGAGAACGCTTCATTGAGATCGGCGACGTGATGCTCTACCGTCTGGCTCTTCACCAGCATGTCGTCGACATAGACCTCCATGTTTCGACCTATCTGATCTTTAAAGACTTGACTGACCAGCCTTTGATATGTCGCTCTGGCATTTTTCAGTCCGAATGGCATCACTTTGTAGCAGTAGAGGCCCTTGTCTGTGATGAAGGTTGTCTTCTCCTCGTCCTCGGGCGCCATTCGGATCTGATTGTACCCCGAGAAGACGTCCATAAAGGTCAGCAGCTGGTGTCCCGAGGTGGATTCGACAAGCTGGTCAATCCTAGAAAGAAGAAATCTATCCTTTGGACAGGCCTTGTTCAGGTCGGTGTAATCCACGCACATGCGCCATTTTCCATTGGCTTTCTTCACAAGGACTACGTTGGTGAGCTAATCTGGGTAAGAGACTTCCTGGATGAAGCCGGCCTCGAGGAGCTTGTCGACCTCCTCGGTTGCAGCTCGCTGTCGTTCCGGTGCGAAACTCCATTTCTTCTGCCTTACGGGCTTGTAGGTTGGTCTCATCTAAAGTCGGTGGACCATGACCTCGGAATCTATTCCTAGCATATCCGTAGGTGACCAGACGAAGACATCCATGTTGGACTGGAGGAACTCAATCAATCGATCCTGCTCGCGAGGGCTCAGGTCGGAGCCAACCTACACGATCAGCTCCGGACAGTCTCTTTTCAAGGGGATTTGGATGAGGAGCTCACCAGGCTCTGCTCGTTCCCTCCTAGGCTCATCCCGTACCTCTAGGGTCTCGATGGGCAGCGCCTGATCCGAAGCTTGAGCTGACGCAACGGTTGATTGTTTTGCTCCGCTTGGCGTTTTGGCCGGTTGCTTTGCTTTGAGGGTCGCCATGTAGCATTGTTTGGCTGTCATCTGGTCCCCATGAACCTCGCCTACTCCTCGTTCGGTAGGAAATCGCACGAGCAGATGGTATGTCAAGACTACGGCTCAGAGAGCATTAAGTCCTGGTCGCCTAAGGATAGCTTTGTAGGCTAAGGCAGGCGGACCACGAAGAAGTCCGTCCTTACGGTGCTTTCTCGAGGGATGAGCCCGACAATAATAGGCAGGTTGATCACACCTTCAACTGGGACGGAATCTCCGGTGAACCCGACCAGCGGAGCATTCATTCTCCGGAGTTGGGTTTCTATCATCCTCATTCTTTGGAAAGCATCATAATACAAAATGTTCGCTGAGCTTCCATTATCAACCAAAATACGCTTTACATCAAATTTATTCATGACCATGGAGATGACCACAGTGTCATCATGAGGAGTCTCAACTCCTTTTAAGTTCTCGTCCGAGAACGAGATGGCTTTAGAGGTGCGTTGGAGCTTCGGAGGGGCTCTTCTCCCGGTCAATTCTTCAGCCGAGCTTCCTTCGGCCGGGCCTCTCCCTATAGTGTTGATGGTGCCAGCGATGGGCCTGTTGTCGTTTTGATCTTCAGGCGACGCAGCATTCTCTACCGGCCTCCTTTCATTACGTCGGTTCTGCACGAATCGGTTAAGCACCCCCGGCGAATGAGTGCCTCGATCTCGTCTCGGAGTCAGAAGCACTCCTCTGTGTCGTGTCCGTGGTCTCGGTGGAAGCGGCAATACTTTCTGGAGTGCTGCTGGGTTTCTGACTCCTGCATCGAGGGTGGAGGTCGGAAATAGTCTCGGCCCTCTATCTCCATGAGGATCTCTGCTCGGGGTGCATTGAGAGGTATATTTCCCGTACCTTCCTGGGGGCATCCATGGCCGAGGCGGGGATCTCCGCCGAGGCGAGGACCTCGATCGGGGCTGCGCTTGCTGGCGAGGAGGAGTCCTCAAACGAGGCAGGTTCTTCTCTCGGCGGGGAGATCGACTTCTCGGGCGATCGCGCTCCTCGCGGTGCCTTTTTTGTCTTTTTAAGGCCTGGGGCCTCCTCGGCCTTTGCATATTTTCGAGCTCGGGCCAGCATCTTGGTGAAGTCGGCGGAGAAATTCTTCTCGATGGAGAAGAGAAACCTGTAGGACCAAGCTCCTATCTTTAGCGCGGACATGGCGATTGACTGTTCGAGCTCGCAGACCTCCTAGGTTGCAGTGGTGAAACGGTCGATGTAGTCTTTAAGGACTCTCCGTCCTTCTACTTGATGTCGAGGAGAGAGTCCGACGTTCGCTGCTGGCGTCGGCTAACAGCAAACTGCCTGCCAAGTTGCTCGAAGGAGGACACAGAGCTCGGCTTTAGGCCTGAGAACCAGAGCCGAGCTGTTCCTCGAAGGGTTGCAGGAAAAGCCTTGCAGAGCACAACCTCCGAGGACCCCTGCAACGCCATAAGGGCTCGATAGCTCTCCAAGTGGTCCAGGGGGTCAGTGGTCCCGTTGTAAGGCTCTATCTGAGGCATTTTGAACCTCGGCGGGACTGATTCGTTCTCAATCTGGCGGAAGAAGGGTGACTTGGTAGTGAACTCAAAATCACCCTCACGCCTTACCTTCCGGTCCTGGAGTGCCTCGATCTGGCGCTCGAGTTTCTCTACCTTCTTATCGAGTTCTCCACCTTGGGAGATTGCCACGGTGGTCTTCACCGATACCGGTTGACCCGGGGCCGACTCGGCTTCCGAGAGTTGGGGTCTTTTATGCTGGTTCTTTCCTAGCGGCAACCTCCAGGGAGACTCTTGGGTTTAACCCTGGTAACAGCGCCATCCTTCCTAGTTGACCCTTGAAGAGTCATGGGGATCTTCAAGGGAGCCTTGGTACACCGATCCATCTGGAAGGAGCGCCGATCGGACCTGGATCTGTGGAGGTGGCACGGGAGAGGCCTCCACGCATTGCAGGCCTTGGACTGCCGCTGCCAGGGCCTGGACTTGCTGCACCAGTGTGTTGAACTGTTCCGGCTGGACTTGGAGGGTTGGATCCGCCGGAGGCCTTGGTGGTGAGTTCTGGACTGAGTGGCCAGGACTTGGCGCGTGACGCCGAGAGGTGTTGAAGGCTCCTTTACTCCTTAGCTTCATGGTCACGACTCAGTCCCTTCCTTTAGCACCAACTGTTGCTGTAAATTGGACCCGGGGGCGACCGCAGGCTGAGGGGAAGGACCTCCGGCAGGTGGTGCGTCGACAGGCTGCGTCCTCCGGGGGACCTGTAAGAAGCCGGTGGTCGGGGTGTCCGGCGCTGGCCCTCCGATGTTTAAATCAAAGGAAGGTTTTTTTTATGGAGAAAGAGAGAGATAGATAGAGATAGAGGTCCCCTTTTTTATGGAAAAGATGATCCCCCCATTTTATAAGAGGGGTGTACAAGTTATCTGTGACGTGACTGTGCGAATTAATAAGTTACCGTCATGATTGGATGTGATCGTGTGAATTAATGAGTTTCCGTGGATGATTGGACGAGATCGTGTGAATTAATGAGTTGCCGTGGATGGCCTGAGATTTTGGGCTGGCTGGAGGTCCGTTGAGATCGTGCACATTAATCGTTGACAGTCACTGGGGCGGAGATCGAGGGATTGGACCTCGGATGAGGAGGAGAGGGGCTTGATTTCCGGTGGAGTGGAGAGGTCTATTTCGTCCTTTGATTGGGTCTCTTTTGGGCTTGAGGTCGATCTGGCTCAGCTTAACTGAGAGTAAGGCCGCAAGGCTGCGAGTTCTGAGGTCGGTCGCACTGAGGTCGGGCGACTCGAAGGTCACTGTCGTTGTGCTCGTCATCATGTGCCGGCGATGTATTCACGCGTTTTGGGCAATCCATTTTTTTCCCAACAGTATCATTTTTCATTTACATGCAAGTGACACATGATTGCATGCAACATTCAAAGAAGAGCACGAACGTGACTAGAAGTCTAAACGATGGTGACAGTTCAAAAGCAATATAATTTTGTTATTCATCTGAAACAGATTGGTGCAAGGGAAACATGAACTGCAACGTAGTGATAGAAAATTTAGTTCCATGATAATCTAAAGATGGTTTCATCCATGCGTTGGGAACTTCCCACTTGTCATTCAAACACTTTGTTAATTTCCCCTTCAATAATCGAAGCCAGTTCATGACATATAAGTTACATGGAATTTTGGTTTATTATTATTATTATTATTTTCCTGTCGATCATATCTTATCCCCTCTTTTTCTACGAATCCAAAGAGTCTATTGAGCCACCAAAGTGGTACCACAGATGGAACAATACTTTGTTTCCACCGGGGTGGCCTAGGTGCGAAACGCGTGGGCGTCGATTAAATTTAGAAACCGGATGCCCCACGCCTGGATGCTTTCGGTGGAAGTACTACTGTTCTGCTGGTACCGACGTGGTGCTGCGGTGACGTACTCACACGTGGGTGAGGAATCCAGTGGGAAAAACCTACCGGTCGGGAGAGTACGCGGAAACTTGCGGCCTACATCGAACATTCTCTGGTGGAAGAGGAGCCTAGTGGGGGCTGCTACGCGGGTGAGGTTTCTTTGCCCCCCCTCTATTTTTTCATCGGAAAAAAAGGGTCTATTGAGTAGGGCCCCCCTCTTCCTTTTTTTTTTTTTTTTTTGCTGAAAGTGGGTGTTTCATACAGTGCGTGTACGAATACACCCAAGAAAGTCAAAATACAACAACTCACGGAGTGCTAACGGCAGCTCCTCCTCCCCTGACCAAAGGGTGTACCCTTCATTCTCGATTCTACGAGAATTTTTATGAAAGCGTTTCATTTGCTTCTCTTCCATGGAAGTTTCATTTTTCCAGAATGTATCCTAATTTTTGGCCTAATTCTTTTTCTGATGATCGATTCAACCTCTGATGCGCAGGTGCGTGGGAAGCACTTCATTCTTCAATTTATTCCCCCCTTTGAGGGGGGGTAACTCCGGAGTGAAAGAGGTAACTACGTCACCACTTTCACGTAGGAGTGGGAGGGGGGAGTTCGCCTAAGTAGTTATATCCCCCCTGAGTGGTGGGCTGCATGGGCCACCACCCAGTCAGCCGCCCCATTGGCTTCTCTGAATACATGCTTGGCCTGAAAGGCCCTCCCATCTCTCATCATCATCCCTATGTCATGGATCAAGGGGTGGTCTGTGTCGTCACCCCTCGACCCCCTCTGAATCCATCTGATAACCGTGGCCAAGTCGCCCTCCAGAATGATCGAACTGGCCTGCAGCACCACCCACGTATGACGCAGATCCGCCCAGGCAGCTCGCAACTCTGCCTCTGGAACCGACGTGTCAAACAACTGGCAGCCACCTGCTGCCACCACCCTGGATTGCGGGCCCCGTATGACAAAGCCTGTACCGCCCCGCGTACCGCCATCCAGTACCGACATGTCGAAATTGATCTTGAGGAAACTCGGGGGTGGGGGCTCCTAGGTGAAAAACATCAACTGAGGAGTTGTCGTAGCAAAAGGGGAGCCCCAGGTGTCCCGAGCTGTCAAAGGTCTATCTGAAGAAAGGGTGGGCTTGATCTCCGTGGCCTGTGCTCGAGCAAGCTCCGTAACAAATCTCGGTGACACCCTGCGCTCACCGAGAGTACGAGCGTTCCTTGCCAGCCAAATCTGATGTGTTGTGCAAGTCGCTCTAATGGCCTCCTGACAAGTCCTCGAACTGGCCAGCCACTGCCGTATCACCTGAAGGAACTATAGCCGCGCGCTCCGAGCCTCCTGCAGGATCCCGATCCACTGCCATGTCGACCTCGCCTATGTACATTGAAAAAGCACATGGTCCACCGACTTCTCAACTCCACACGTCCCACACACTGCGGGAATCCCCCAGCCATGCCTGCTCAGCACTGCTCTCGTCGGAAGGCGGTCCCAGAACACCTTCCATAAGAAGAGGGCTGCCCGCGGGTGGAGACCGGACCTCCATCCAAGTACAATCCGGCCCCCACTCATGCTCTGGTTGGATAATACGGGAGAGGTCTCCCAGCCTGACACTGACCCGGCTCGAGGTATCCCATACCCTAATATCTGGCCTTGCACATCTTGGTAACGGAAGGGATCAGATCCTTGCATCTAGGTGTACCCCGAATAGCTGTCGAAGTCTTGCATCATCCCACTCTGCTCCACATGCTACTAGAAGGTCGCAAACCCATAGCCCCTCTACTGCCTCTGTATCAAACATGGTCGGCCAACACCTCAGAGGAGGGGTGTCCACCCATGGCTCGCTGGTCACATCAATGCTCCGGCCGTCACCTATCAACCACCTGGTGTCTGCCAATGCAATCGGCATGTACCTCCCAATCTCACACCACATAAAAGAAACTCGGCAACCCCTCCGTGCCACCTTTAGGGCCCCTCGACCATATCTAGCTACCATCACCTAACTCTAGAGACTGTGTGGCTCAAGCATAAACCGAACCGCATGCCGAGTGATGAAAGCCTCGTGCCTCTCCATAAGGGACTGCACCCCCAGACCACCCTTGCTGGTAGGAAGGCAAACCTGCTCCCAAGCCACCAGATGCACTCCGTGGCCCCCACTATGTGACCCCCATAAGAAGCTCTGAAGAAGACGCTCGATCCTCAACAGGGTCGTCTTCGGCACCACAGTGTTAGCCATGAGATACATCGGTATGGATCCCAACACTGATCTAATCAAAATCAGTCTCCCCATTATGGATAGGGAAGACGCCCTCCATCCCTCCAACCTACTCTGAACCCACTGCACTAGGCCCGAGCACTCTACCACTCGTAGCCGCCGGCCAATGATGGGAACTCCCAGGTAGGTCAGCGTCCCCTCCTGCTCTGGTATCTGCAGTATCCCTCGAATCTCCTGTCGGACTCTAGTCTCCGTGCTGGGGCTGAAAGTGATAGCTGATTTCAGGAAGTTCACACTCTAGCCAGACGCCGCGCAGTAGTCTGCCACCACCCTACAAAGAACCCGTGCCTCAGCAACTCGTGCCCTGGTTAGGAGAAGGCAGTCATCAGCAAAAAATAAGTGGGAGAGAGGTCAGGCCCCTGGTGCTGGAATGTAGGCCTCCAGCTCCCGACTAGCGCAGATTCTCTGTAAAACGCGTGACAAAATATCAGCACAGATAATAAACAAATATGGGTATAAGGCACATCCCTGCCGCAACCCCAAGGTGGACTCCAAGAACGATGAAGGTGTGCCGTTGACCAAGATAGAAAACTTTGGCCTCCGGACGCACCCCATGACCCATCCAATCCACTGCCTGTGGAAATCGTACGCCTCTAGTATCCGTTGGAGAAAGCTCCACCTGATCCTGTCGTAAGCCCTCTCCATATTCAGCTTGACGGCCATCAAGCCGCACCGCTTCGGAGCTCTCTAGAGATCCTACATCATTTCTTGGGCCAACAAAACATTGTGTGAAATATTTCTACCAGCTACAAAGGCCCCCTGCTCATGGCTGATGATACCAGGCAAAAGGGGCTTCATCCTACCCACCATTATTCTCGCCACAACCTTATATAAGGTCGTGCACAAGCTAATGGGCCTAAAGTGACTAGACTCAGCCGCATCCTGATGCTTAGGTATAAGCGTGATGAAAGTAGCCTTCCAATCCTCAGGCATTGCTGCCTGGGTAAAGAAACACTGGATAGTCTCCACCACAGCTCGATGAATAATACCCCAATACTATCGAAAGAAGAAAAGAGGGAAACCGTCAGGTCTCGGGGCCTTGCCTGCTGCCAAGGCCCAGACTGCCTCCTGCACCTTCTATGCCAACATCGGTCGGATCAGGGATGCCCTCTCAACCCTCTTCCCATTTTCCTCCGACCTCTCAGAGTCTAGTGAAGGTGGGACCTGAAATGAAGGTTTAAACAACTAGGCCAGGTTTGGGGGTTCCAACGCGGTGCACACTCTCTTCGCCTATCCTGCCGGATGCATGAGATTTTACCAAACATGGCCTAAAAGAGAAGTTCATAATTTCTACCATGCTGCGTGAATACACTATTATTTAATCGTATGAATCGTGAGCGTCATCACAAGGTAGGTAGATTAGCATCGTTTTGGATGGAAGGCAGAGAAGGCAAAAGCATTTGGATAGCTGAGGTGTTTCGCATTTTGATTAGAGTACTTTGACCTAATGATGTTTGTAATAAAGGAAAAAGGGCCTACCTCGGAGGATATGATCCAGTGCCCACAAAAGCGGATTCTGGGAAGAGAAGCATGAAAGAAATTTCTGATCATGATAAGGTGAGGTGGGACCTCTTAGACATTCCACGTCCATCGGCTACAAGGTCACAAAAATGTTACCTGCACACTACCCAGAGAGATAATAAATAAATACATATATATAATAGAAGAATAACTAATTTTTCAAAAATAGAATGAAAAATAAATTTTAAGTGGAATATATCTCATTATTGATGGCCATTTTGGTCCAATATCTCATTAATATTATGAAAACATAAGTAACTAGTGTCAAGTACCCAAAAATATCAAGCCCTATTCCAAACTGCAGCAATCAAGTTTTGGGCTTCAGATAAATTTATACCTAAACCACTTCAACCGTTTTTATTATAATAACAAATGGATAATTTAAAGAAAAATAGAAAAACTATTTAGCTTAAGCCATTGATCTAATAAAGCCCTTATTAATTATGAAAAATAGCGCAATATTAGCCCTTTCAATCTCTTCTATCGTTGTGACATCAACTGGTACTCTAACCTTCCCAATCGCTTGTACAAAATAATAACATCCATAGCATGACAGCTATAAATTTAAAATAAATGGCAGCATATACTTTTATTTTGCATATCGCATAGTACCTATAGCAAAATAGCAGCTCACCTTAAGTTCATAAAATCATCCAACTAATAACATTAAATGTTATTTTAACATTAACATTAAAATTGATATTATTTTAATATTGAAGCAATATCGAATAATTAATGGTTTAATAGGATTGAATCTTTATTTTAACATTAAATGAGGTGAATTTTAGCACATGAGTTGAATCGAACATCGAATAATTCAAGACTTAAAATAGAAATTCAAAAAAATAATTGATTATGAGTATTCACATAGCAGCTATGGGAAAATCTGCTCCTAACCGGAGTAATTAAATTTCAAACTTCAGTTGAAATTATGGTGCATGCATGCTTTTTTTTTTTTTTTAATTTGGAATCCTTTTGTGCGTACAACCCACCCCCCCACCCCCCACCCCCCCCCCCCAAAAAAAAAAAAAAAAAAAACCATTTTTCTTATATATATATATATATATATATATTTTGAGCATACAAATTACTAAACAACTTATTTGAATCTAATTTAGTAAGATCAAATTTTATTCTTTATGTATGCATAGATTTTTTTTTTCCTGAATGGAACATTTTTGTCCTACACATCACTAAAATTTTTTTTTTGCTTGTGCATGCATGCATGAATTTCTATACCACTAGAGCATTCCAATCAAGAAAAGGTGGGGGCGGGACCTCTTGCTTTTCAATTATTTGAGAGATTCTCGACTGACCATTTGCTTAAGGGTTAAGCGTATCTTCACACAGTTGAGCAAAAAAGATTAGTTTGGGCAACCTACATTCTCTAACAACCTCAACATCGGTCTTAGATTTTTGGTCTCGGATCTCCTTGGTTATCGATTTGCCTTAATAAGATTGCAGTAAGGGAGAACCTCATAAATTGTATCAAAACATAGCAAAAACCTCAAAAATGTTGGAAATTTAAATATCACCCATCTTTGAAGGAGTCGACCACCAATTACATGAACTCAGCCCATGCTTGAACAAATGGCATTGACCTATAATGAAATCCGTAAAGCATCTCTTATCTTGAATCAACCAATCAGAGTTCTGACAAGGAGTAACAATAATTGAAAACAAAAGATAAGCATGAAGCGAAAAATAGTAGTTCGAAGCTGTCCCCAAGTTCCATTAGCAGGGGCCCAAAACATGATAAATTGCTAGGTAACATGTAATGGGTTTCTGCAGGTTTTTTTTCTTTATCTGACTTCTGTTTTAAACAGCATTTGAACATCTTTCTCGCACTGGTTCCCCTGAATCTTTATTCTCTGCCAATTAACCTGTAAAAGGTTCCTGCTGGCTTTCTTCTTCTTTTTTTTTTACGTTTATTTTAAGCAATAGTTCAACTTCTTTTTCCCACTAGTTCCCCTGCATGGTCATGCGCTGCTGATTAACCGGTATGCATCCCCATCTGGTGAATAACCAAATTGAACTGGCCTTGAAAATAAATTCCGGGGTTACCCAAATATCATGCCTTTTTTTCTTATTTTTTGGTACATGAAGCATCGTGCTCTCACTTGTGCCGAACGGGTGTCTTGAAAAGCTGTGCTCTCTCATTTGGGTCCAAAGAAAATAAAGAAAAATGAAGCTTTATAGCTTGTGCGGGCATCATATGCTGCAACGGCCATAATTGGCTATGCACCACAAACTACATGCTATATCAGCTTACAAGAATTATTATTATTATACTGGTTGACAGATATAGTTCTTGCAACTTACCAACAGCTTAGTTCATAGGCCTATCCCGCCAACCCAACTTTATCAACATTGTGCCTGGGAAAGATGCAAAACAAGATGAAACATCCGAGCATGGAAAAATTTTCCGAGTACATTCCAAAGTCAACTACCATGGTCCAGCCAGAAGGTTCTCTCCTGCAAAGAGAGTTTTAGTACTGCCTCAATAAGCTATGCTTAAGTAATGCTCGCATATATTTTAGAAGTGAAGAATATTGAAACTGGAGAGAGCAACTGAGCTGTACAAGATGACTTCATCTCAGTTGGATACCATTTTCATTAGCAAGGTATCAAAGTGACACTTTCTATAATGATACAGAACTGTCTGAATGAATAAAACTTAACTGAAGATCTCCATGAAATTCAAGCAGGTCACGATCGTTTGTCAAACTTTCTCTCACTCGATCTTTTTTCTTCAGCTTCTCTCCTCTTTTGTTGCCTGCAATTTATGATATGATAGCTTTCTTTTAGACGAAAAGAAAATTATCTAGAAGAGCAACATTCCCAGTTGCAATATTAAAACAACATGATGATTATAATTGTTCACAGCAAATTGCCTGTATTATTAAATGGTATGCAGAAAAGGTCCGTCAATCCTATAAGAACCTACAATCTTTTCTTTTTCAATATATAGGATCTAATCCATTCTGGGGCAAACAACCTGATATTACATTTTACTTACTGATGTCGGTGGATATTATGACCAAGGTACAAGAAGCCCATGACCCTAGTCAGAGCCTAAAGTGCAACCAAAATCTAGATGGTGAAACGTTAGAAATATTTCATCAATTCATTGAGTACTTTACACTTGCTGAGTGCAAAAAAGATTCTAAGAAGGGACACTAACACACACATGGTAGATCAGTTATAAATAAAATGTAATAACTGCAGTTACTGAATACCATTACTCATAACGGTGAAGTTCTCCATTGACATGTTCTCTAATTTGCCACATCAAGCATTTAAAAATGTTCCATTCTACAGGATCACCTTTGCACGGCTGTGCATGCTATGTACAATTTAAAGGAACTAAACTAGTGCTGTTTTCTTAATTCATGCAGCATGCGTTGTTTTGTTTGTCTCCGCATCGCTTTTTCCTGACAGAAGCTCAAACTTACATTTTACTTTGCTAAATCTGGTCCCATCCTCTTCCAATAGTCACTTAGAGAAGCAAACTTCAAACAATCCCCAGCTAGACATACCACTTGTGATCCTCATCAAGCTCAAATTCCTGTGAAGTCTCTGGCCACCCAATTCCCCCGCATCATACTTAACCCATCACTAATCCAAAAATTCTCCGACATGCCCTCATAAAGGAACCATGTACCGTACATTTGAAAAGGCATATGTAAAAGTCAAACCTAGAGCTGGTAAGGAGTATCGTATATTTGCCATAGTTTAGAAGAGGTTTTCCAACACCCACGCAAAAGCTAATTACCACTAAATAATATATAGCACATAAAAACAATAAATCAATCAAAAATGCACGGAATCTTCATGGATAATAGAACATGAAAAAGTCCAGCAAATGCATTCTAGAAAATCACTTAGCATCCTCACCTCAATTAATACACACTCTCCACTCAAAAGAAAAGTAGAAAATCACCTCAAATAAAGCAAGGATCATGTCACATAATTTGCATGCTATTTAATTCAATCATTATTCTTTCAGAATAAGTTGAAGGGGATAAATATAATATGGGAAAGAGCTTCATTCAGTCACCACACTAAAGTTCTTAACATTCTTCTAGAGTGCCTCCCCCGCCCCCCCAACCAATAAAAAAAAAAAAACCTTCTCTTGACGGAACCTAACTGAACCCACAACAGTTAGCCTCTCACTACAGCACCAAAGCAAAAGTAGGAGGAGGAGAAGATTAGCATGCAATGCAACCTTGGAGAGCATTCATAAGTCCAAGACTAAGTAGTATGACATCATAAATCATAACCATCAGATGCTATTAGGGATCACATCAGATTTTAAGTCCACTCTGCATCACCCAACCAAAGCATTCTTCAGTTTTGCTTTTATCTCTAGGCCTGCTCATATCCTTTATGGATTCCTAAATCCCTGTACAAATCCTAGGAGTGTCAACTGTCAAGTGGCTTTAGAGCCCCAGATAAACCATGCACCTCCTCTCTTTTCAAAAGTAGTACTGTACATCCACGCACCTCCTCACTTTTCATAAATAAAAGCATTATATATCCATACACCTCTCTTTTCTTAAGGGCTGCAATTTTCAAGCATCTTTTGTGTGATACGACACCATAGAACTCCCAGGTGCAGCCCTATGAATTTTCGTAATCCTTGGTCTGACACTCCAGTGACTCACTTGGAGCCATGCAGTGGATCAGGATGAGGAAGTGGAACAAGTCCTTGGACCCCTCCCTTCTGAATGTCAACCTTCACCTTTGGCCTTCCAATGTCTCTTCTTCATTTCCACTTTAATATATCCTCTCTTTCACTGATCACTGCTATAGAAACCTAGTGGAATGTGTAAGCCAATTAACACATAAATTAATAGGTAGCATGAGACTACCTACGGATTCTCATATAACCTCAAAGTTTCATTTTTTAGCCTCATTACCCCTTATCTCTTTTATTCCACTTCATTCTTTGTACTCCTTCACTTACGGCTGCTACTCTCAAACCATAGCTAAGCATTTGAACCTGACATACACCATCCCCATTACCACTGACCAGTTAGACATCTCTCCACCTAGAAACCACCTATTCCCTCCTCCCAACTGCTAACTCCACTTCCACCAAGCCGAAGTTGATTTGGTAAAATCTGGAACTAGTAAAAGTGATATTGGCTCCACAAAAAAAAGGGTGACTTTGGACGGAAAAGCTGGCATGGTTCTCCAAAGAAAAACTAGCAAGACATGCAATGGGAGAAATTATTAACCTTAGTTTGCTTTCATCATTCCCAAACAATGTTGAACCCTAAAAACAAGTTAACTTCACTACAAAACCCTGCAAATAGGTAAAAGTATGATGATTTAAATTTTAAGCACAGAAGGATGCCAAAAACAATTTTCCAATACTAATTAATTTTGTATTAGATCGGTGATATCACGGGAATCATAAGGTAAAAAAGAAACATAAAATAGCAAGAATATGAATACATATAATTGAGAGTGGAAAAAGAGCGGCCTACTGCATGAGACTCCTGCTATTGCAGGGTATACAGAGGATAAGATGTACGCAGGATTACCCCTACGAGCAGAGAGTCTATTTTCGTGTTTTGAACCATGACATGCAGGTTACTATGGAGCAATCTTACCATTGCGCCAAGGTTCCCCTCTATATGATTGGGAGCAACGTGTTGAAATTAATTCATTTGAATATAAAAGTGAAATAGGAACAAAATTAAATCTTCACATAAAAACCTCATAGAAGTCAGTTCTGAAGCTTTTAGATTAAAAAACATGGAGGATTTAGTGTAGACTGTGGTCAGACACTTGATTCTTGTTAGTCGTTTAATGGAATGATTGTCGCAAGGGATTCGTAAAGCACAATTCAAACATTTGGTACAAGGCTTGATGGTTACAATAGGGAATACATTAAGAATCTGTTTCTCGTATTAAGGTTTGAGAAGTGCAGGAGATAGAAAGGATGATACACACTCAAAACCATGGTCTGCCGTACCGGTCCGGCCTGGGACCGGTACCGGATCAGCGTGAAATCCGGTACCGGTAATTTATTGTTGAAGAACCGGTACGGGACCGGTTCGGACCGGTTCGGACTGGTACGCCACCGGTTCGGATCGGTACGGACCGGTACGCCACCGGTACGGACCGATACGGGACTGGTTTCGTACCGGTCCGGGACGCCACCGGTACGCCGACCGGTACCGGTACGGCGGACCTTGCTCAGAACCCTCACTATCATGATTTCATCAGTTCATTAATGTTCTAGAAATTTTTCAAGTTGATTAATATGCTACATGATGTTTAAATACATCCCTACTCAATTGACTAAACCCACATAATTTTTGAATATTGAAATATCAAGGACATATCATATAAGTTTAATGGTTGGAATCAATGGACCACAACAATAAACGTAGGATAATACCCGGCTCACGACTCAACCACCAGTTACCCCAGATGACAAACTAAGAAATTCATAAACATTAGCAAATTAATTTCATAGTCAACCCATTTTATATCGGTTTATGAGCATAACTAAACTTTTTATAACATCATCCACAAAGAAGAGAGTTGCAGCGTCGCACTAGTAAAACTTACGCAAATGCAGTGTATCCAGCACCAGCATTAGCAGTTGATAGATGTGCTGCATGCACACCAACTGTAGAAAGATTATCATGCCCTCCGGTATGCATTGGATTCTTTACATCACCATCAATCTAAAAGCAATAAAAAAAGGTAAACTCAATGTGATATTCTAAATTTCATCTCTAAACTAGAATATATGCGTGGCATCATGAATGTAAGCCAAATAAAACCTTATCCCACTTTGTTTTCTTGCTTTGTCTAATATCTTTTGTTATGGCATCTACAGCTTTTGGAACTGGCTGCACAACCCCAGTGGCAGCAGCTGAAACACCTGCAACTGACATTGAAGAGATAAACAATAAAGAAATTGCCAAATATGACTAGAACCAGCCTGATGTTAAAGCCTCCTATAACATGCAGACAGGCACCAAATACTTTACTAACAAAATCTGGTCTATCATTCACAAAAAAAACATAAAAAAATTGGTACCTGGGATCTGCATACTCATCTTCAATGCCGGAGCAACTGTTCCAGGTTGTGTGCCTCCTGCAACAAACTCAACTTTCTGACTTTTTTTCCTTTCCTGCTCCTTCCTTTCCACTTCACGCTTCATATCAGCCTCTTTTAGCAAAACAAGTTTGCTGTGAGAGATCATAATTTACAAGCAAGATAACCAACATTTGTAGTAATACATGCATGCACATCTCTTAACCATGATTACAAAGAGAGCAAGAGGCAGAAACAGTGATGGAAAAAAAATATGCAGCAAAATAGCATGCAAAGCTATATTCCAGATTGCAGCAAAACACATTTTCTAGCAAAAAGGCATTTTCCAGGAAACAAGAAAACATTTTCCAGTTACTCGATATCCTGACGAAGAAAAAAAGCAGAAACATCCAGAGAAGTTTCCCAAAACTTATAAGCCTTCGGAAATGATTTTAATTTGCTTTGGTTAAAGGGGAGAAAGAAACAAGCCTTCTAAGCAGGTTTGTTATGTCCCCTCATAGATTACATTCTAGTCACCATTGTTAATTCCTCCATAAGAAGCACTAATGTATCATTTCTTCCACCTTTTTCGCATAAAACTTCGACACCTATTTCTTAAACCGGCATTTATCAAGAAAGTAGACCTTGTAAGAAGGCCTGGAGACATGTTTCTGACATGCTTGAGAAACATTTAGGTGGTGCTTATTAGCTCATAGGTTCACTCAGTTTAGGTTCTTTAAACCATGGGGACAAATCATTAAAAGTATTATAGTAGAATCAAATCTCTGTTCAGGAGTGCTCTTACTTTATCAACTGGTAAGCTTCACTGGCTAATCAGACTCAGCCGGCAGTAAATCATTTACTTTATCAAATGGTAAGCTCCATAATGCATCTGAAAGATGGGACAAAAGTGAGGCACGCCAAATTGAAGAGAAAGAAAACAGTTTCTTCCTGACCATCAATTAATGCCACATCGATCCCTCTCGCTAGGGGCTTCACGATCACAAGCACTTAGTTCATGCCTAGCACAATCTGCAAAGACAACTATGATCAAGAAGAAGTAACAATGATACAATATGACTCAAGCTCAATGTAGTGAGTCAGTGGAGCAACTTCCATAGCCAAGTAAATCCTGCTAGGCCTCTTTTCTTTCTCCGAGTTTAACACAAGAAAAGACAGGCCTCAATACTCTCTTTGGTTGGGTTTGGATATCCCTAGACTTGACCTGAGGCATAGAAACCCTATCTCCAATTCTTTTTAGTAACAATGACATAACAGACAGAAATGACTCCGCATCAATGTAGTGAGTCAGTGGAGCTACTTATATAGCCAACCAAATCCCCCTGGGCCTCTTTTCTGTATCCAAGTTTAACACAAGAAGGGTCAGGCATGAATACTCGGTTTCCTTTGGATATCCCTTTTCTTGACCTGAGGCATAGAATCCCTACATCCAATTCTTGTCATCCCTGCTGAATGTTGGCCCACTTCTCCACCTCCACTAGCTTCATGCCACTTTACAATAGATTGTCTCATCCCCTCCCATCATTGTCACGCCATACTCTCAACCATGACTTAGGTCACTTCTTTCTCGACTGGTTTTGCCAACAGTTTGGTCTCGCTGAATAATTCAACGGAAACAAAAGAAGACCTTTTTCTCTTGTTGAACATTTTGTCCTTCTTGCCAGTTATCGAGCTAAAATTGCAGTTCGCACTTCAGCATGTTATACAAGTGATTAACATATGACAAAATTCTAAAGAATCACATATTACCCTAGTGTTTCCCATGTGTTTTTCCTGACTTTTATTACTCCTAAAATTTTATGATATTTCCCAATATGTTTCCACTCTCATTTTTCATATTTTATTTGAAAGCCATATCTATTCAAGTAGTTAACTGCATATCTCCTAACCTGCTAGAATAAACTCATCACCCAATGCCACATTCATAAAATAGATCAAAATCATCCAGGAGTTTTTTTTTTTTGGTAAAGACGCATCAGTTAGCTAACAGTAGGAAATATGTGGATCAATAGCCTACTTAAAAATTATCTCAAATCCTATATCTGACACCATAGTTATCTGTTCTAGTTATCAACATTTCAAAATTATAACAAAGAAAAAGTTTATAATGAATGTAATGACTATATTTGACACCCTAGGAATAGAAGTTTGTTTGGTCAGGGATCAAATACTTGCAAATACTAATATGCACATCAAAAAACACTAAGAACAACATAAAATACTCAATCACTTAATCACAGGCTTCAGAAAATGCGTAAGAACTTCATCTTAAATCAAAGGATAGACAAAGGAACTGTTATTGACCTATTTCATCATAGTAGTCGCTTTTGTCATACCCATGAGGGTCAAACACATCTTTACTCAAGCAAGTCCCTATCTGATCTATATCTTGATATCTCACAGCATGCTGCAAGAAGTCAGGATTTCGGTAATCCTTTCTATTACGCAAATCAGCATTGAAACTTTTCCCAGCCCTCTTATATGCAAGAAACTTGTTTATCTTTTCCTGAAATAACTGCAGAAAAAAAAAGAGCGAAAATGAGAAATAAGGGATGAAACTAAAAAATCTTATCAGCAATAGGTTACAGACAAGGAGAAGATTCTGTAAATAATGCATAAAGTATTGTAGCATTGTATTTACTTTATCCTTCGACCTTGATCGACAGAAAGGTTTTTGTGAAAGAGCCTTTTCTAAAACATAGGGCATAAAATAGTAATCATTTCAAGAACTTCGAAGAGGACATGAAAAGTTAGCACTATATGGATGTCTAGAACATATATACAAACATTCATAATGATAACTATGAGAAGACTATCAATTTCAAAGATATGCTCTTGACAGTTGCTTTTTCCACCACTTCCATTTTACTGCTGTTTGTTTTGGCAACCAGAGATAGATTGAACAACAGATCATGATCCTGTAAAGTGAAAACCTTTGTATTCAAAAAAATAACAAGCTAGCAGTAGAAAAAGAAGGGTAACTCAACATTAGTTTCTTTCAAGTAGTTGGTAAGTCCAGGTTGAAAAATGATTAGCCCTTCTTGTGAATTATAGGGAGAAAGAAGATTTTTGAAATCTACGCTCATCAAGTCCCAAAAATCTGATTTCTAATAACCACTCTCTCTCTAAGTCTGCCAACTCTACCAAATAAACATGAGGATGAGAGCAAACAGATATGAAGGGCCTTGGTGCAGATATGGCGTCAGGAAAGAAGTGGTGGCAACTTGAAGGGCACGAACAGATGGTGTCATAGTCTTTGCAAATTATAATCACTTGCAAGTAGAAAACCATAATGTTAAGATGTTAAGAATGCACATATGTGAAAAGATATAACGTTAAGCAACATGGAACAAAAATGGAGCACATCAAGAAGCAGCTATACAAATGAAAAGTTGCATGATGTAATATTAATACAATAAGCAAGTATTACTTATTTGACATTTTTTTTATTATCGATTTTATAAGAGATCTCCGAAAAGAATAGACATCACCATGATACAGAACAAAATCTAAGAAACTATAAAATACTAGACCCATATAATACAGGTCATAGAGTATAGAATGCTTTATGATACTAAACTATTTTAGAATGTAATATAGTTTCTAAAATCAAACTGCTTTAGACTATTTTTCTTGTATATATAACTGCGAAATAAATGCTAAATAAAAGCAATCTGAAGAAACTAAGAGATTATTGCCAGAAAAAGAAAAGGACCTGCAACTCTTCAGTGCATTTTGTTGTCACGGGTGGAGGAAGGAACTTATTCAATGGGTCATCCTTTTGCGTTTCCATAGAATCTGCAGCAGCTTCCTCAACCGGAGCTACTTCAGGCTCTGCAACACTAAATTCCATTGCCACACTGATTTCATTTTTGGACTGCTCAGGTAAGTCAGAAGACTGAGGAGGTTCTTGTTGGGTGTTTGGTGTTAAAATATGAACAGTTCCTGGTGGGGTCCTCTCCTCAAGGTTTCCTACAAAAACCAATAAACCAGAGAACTAAAAATGAGAACTGAGCAATAAGCATCTGCTGTCAAAATTGAGAAAAAGTATATCAAGATGACAACACCTAAAATGACATATTTCTCTAAAGCCTTTAAGGCAGCATCATGGTCATTAATGCAAAATACAAGAAAGATGTGACAGATTATAATGTCACTTATTTGTAAACATTTTCTTGAAACAATATGGATGATTGGAATGTAAAAAAGGTTTATTTTAAAAGGATTGATGTGTATAGTAGACAAATTGGACCTTTTAGTTCATAGTGATCCTCAAAGCTTAAGGCAGCATTTGGTTGCAGAATAAATTTTGAGGGAATGAGGAATAGCTATCCAAATAATGTAGAAGGTATTGGACTTAAGGTAGCAGTTGTTGCATTTTGTTGGTGGAATTAGTGGAAGAGGATATCCTACCATGATGCTATTTGGTTGGCAGAACAAGTTGAGGGAATAAAGGGATTTTTATGTTGTACGGACAAAATTAACCCTCTTTGGTTGTTGGAAAATGGATTAGAGGCTCCATCTTGCGGAAGTTTGAAACCCTCCAAATCACGAATCCCCACATCCAATCCCCGTGACCTGACGAGGTGTTTCTCTCTATGCAAAATTGCCATTTACAAAATATGAAAAAATTGCTAAGTATGGAAAATGATTAATGTTTGGCATGTACTAAAAGGTGCATCATCATCAAGTCTACACAAGACATATGCCATGCCAAGCGCCAAAAAGGAAAGAATAACAATGCTGGCTGCACGCCAATCCTGGAAAAAACACCCAAAGGTTGGTCTGTTTACCATATGGCCATCCTATGGCATCCTTATATAATAACCACAAGTCAGAACCGAAATTTGTTTATCAGCACAAGCATCCAAAACTTTTTTCATCCAAAATTCCATCATCAAACCCACAGGCATCCCAAATTTGGTGGTCAAACACAAAAATGACAAAAAATAAAACCAAGTGACAAAAATAAAACCAAGAGACAAATCCGAGAATTACTGAGAAAAATCAAGCCCATCAAGCAACCACTATTGGGGGAACATAAAATCAATATAGGCTGACAGAGAATGATTGTCTAGGCCTTATCACAAGCATGGTGATGGTAATGTCATGGAGGGAGGTGCCGGACTAGGGAATGGCACATTACACTTTTGAGGAAGCATGGGATGTCGTGTAGGTGGAGCTCAGGAAGAGTATAGAGATGGTGCTGAGGTGGGGCTAACAAAACATGGGAGGCCATTGCCAAGGTAATGAACAGCCAGAGAAGAGCCAATCAATCTCAAGGTCAACCCAAACAACACGGTCGAGCACAGTAGAGTAGCTCGCTGGCCATGATCATTAACCGGTTAAGGATATCAAGAGGGGAAGTTTAGATGGAGGAGAGATAGGGGGAGATGCAGGAGGCGAGAAAGGGGAAAGTGATGGAGGCTACCAGACATATTAATGGTCCGAGGACTTTCTAGAAAGGGCAAAATCAGAATATTTTTTTTGCCCAATTCCACGAAATAATCCAATTCGATCACCCACCCCACCTAGAATGGGATTATGATGCACATTGAAGGGATAGCCCCTCCCACAGCAATAACAAGGAATAACTCTGTTCTACCCATCCAAAAAGGCCCTTTAGCAGAATAGAGAAGGGAGTAGGGGATCATCCCCCCTACTCCCATCCAACATTGCTTAAGAGCCTCCATAAAGAAGTTTTATGTGACACTAAAGTGGTGAAGAACAATCTTAAGCTTGTGATTCAACTGAATGGCTTATCAGAAATCAATACTT
Source organism: Phoenix dactylifera (assembly GCF_009389715.1). Lineage (NCBI taxonomy): Eukaryota > Viridiplantae > Streptophyta > Magnoliopsida > Arecales > Arecaceae > Phoenix > Phoenix dactylifera. Next base: position 9,579,650 of record NC_052395.1, read on the forward strand.
CTTCCTATCCATTCAACATAATTTGATTATTTGAAGAATAGTGTAATAAATTTTATGATAAGAAAATATATGTTGGAATAAATAGGACATAAATAAAGGACTTACTACCAGGGGAATCACAAGTAATCCGGAAAATCTAGCTCTCCGAAAAGTCCCAAAAGAATTATATATCAAGGTTGAGCAGAAATGTTTGTTAATTAAGTCTTATTGAGAATAAAGCTGGGGTGATAAATCTAGGCAACAAAATCTTTTGGTTAAGGGAGTTAAATTTTCATAAAATGTTCTAAGCAAATCAAAAAAAAAAAAATCTTCGAAATTACCATTAGTGCTGATGTCTTTCCAGGTATTATATATTCAAAAAAACTGAATAATAGGAACACTGGAAGGTAAACAGATAAATTTATGAACCTTTGAAATATCAGGTCTTGGTACTAATAAAGACTGCCTATTAGTAAGGACCAAACATGGAAGATTTCCATCAATGGATTAAATCGTTACCTGATCAAACAATCACCAGAATCCAATGAGATGAACTTTAGTCATTAATGGAAAGATACTCAAGTCTAAAACTTCTTGTAGTTTTCTATGTTAATCAATTAATATGATCAGACTCGTAAACCCATTCTACATGATGCACCTTGAAAATGACCTTTCTTCCTTCTCTGATATATTCTCCTAGCCCTTTGCTTGGACTTACTATTTTCATTGAAAAAACTCCATCGTAAACCATAAAACTCCACCTTAAACCCTTCCAATCCAAGTAAATGCCTCATCTTTATTTCTTAACTTCAACGCCAACTTTCATTGGATTTCAGGTAGTTACCTCAATGATAATTTAGCCTCTTGTGTATAATACCAACCTGTAAGGTATGCTACCTTGTAAATTTTTGGTAATTAACTTAGGTCCATAGTTTAAGTTAACTTCACAATTTGAAAGAATATTAACACTCAAAACAGATCCTATTCTATCCCAAAATATGCATCTGTTTAATATGATTACGATGGATCTAAATAAGCCATCTAAAAATCCACAAAAGCCTGTCATTAGAGAAGCATAGTGATTTCAATCATTTCAACAAAATGAATTTGGTTCAACTAAAACTTCAAAATTTTAGACCTTAAACTTATCAAACCTGTCTACAGAAGAAGATATTGAGCTTTAGGCAGATTCTTGCAAGGTTTTACATCCCGACAGGATTTTGGGTGTCGTGGCCGTCCCAGCTCATTCCTATGAGAAAACAGGACTGGGACATGGTTAGGACTCCAAAACTTGTCCATGCAGGAAAAGAAGAAGAAAAAAGGAAAAAAAAGGAAGGAACGAAAGATGAAGAAAAGGAAAAGAGAAAGGAGAGAAAGGAAGGGAGAAGAAAAGGAATGAAAGGAAGGAAAGAAGGAAGAAAGGAGAGAGATAAGAAGAAAAAGGAAAGAAAGAATGAAGCAAAGGAAGGGATAAGAAAAAGAAAGAGGAAGAGGAAAAAGGAAAGAAAGGAAGGTGAGGAAAAAGGGTGGAAAGAAGGAAGAAAGGAAATAACGAAAAAAAAGGAAAGAAATGGAAAGAAGAAGGGGAGAGAGACGGAGGGTACCTACTCGACTCTTGATTGGAACTATCGCCAAGATGAGATGGGATAGTGGGGCATCCCGTTCCACAGATAAACTGAGACACCCCCCATCCCATGTGATTTAAAATCTGGATTCTTGCGCTATTTTTCATGATGAATCATCCTTCTTTTAGTGGGTCCCTTCGTCAACTTTGTGGACACCTTTGAGCCCCTCTTCCACTTTCCAGCCTCCTGCTTGTTGATCCTAAGTCATCATCATCTTCATTACCACATTCACGATACCTATTTCTTCAAAAATCACCTTTACGAATTTTTCATTGTTTGTCATTTTGTTCTAAAAGTTAGTTACGCCATACTCTCAGTATTTTGGGTGTTAAAAATTCATGTCATCATGCAAATTTCAGCGTTAAGGTTCTTGCTTATGCTTTGGTCAGATCCTGCATGTGGTGTCCATCCTTTCTTCTAACTTGGAGTTTTAGCCTGCATTCTATGGATAACACTTGGTTTATAGCTTGCTTTGGGTATGAGGCTTGTCTAGGGATAGAAATAAGCTTAGGCCAGCTCAAAGCTTGTCAGGTCGTGTTGGCTTTGTGCTGGCCAGGGAAAGTTTGAGTCTGGCTCGAGCCTCAAACCCAAAGCCCAAAAGAGTTTAGGGCTAGGTTCGAGCATAGCCTTCACCCAACCGAAAGCCAAAAAGTTATAAATGAATACAAGAAAATATTTTTTCCTTTAATTTAGTCATCCATCAAATGATGATAGATGGCCAAAAAACTATTCCCTGGACACAAATTCCCAGCTACAATTCCTCTTATACCTCTCTTTTACTACCACTCCGTTTTCACATCTTTCCTATTCTCTATACTCTCTGGCGCCTCCAACACCATCGAAGTCATCCCACCATCAACACCCCAATGTCAAGTCGCCCATCCTCCTCATACCCTCCAATGATCCCAACAACTCTGTCTCTATTGCTGATGATAAAGAGCCTTGCTCAAAAGACCCCTCCTTCCCCATCGATACGTGCTCGAGTCAGATACGCATCGAGCACTTAGGATACTTATGAAGTTTTTTTATAGCCATTTTTAAGGTTGGAAGAGAGTTGATATTAGGAGTGAACGTTTGTTCTTTTTAGAGATTGATCAAGAATATAGGTATTAAAATAATTTTGTAAAATAATACTTTTCTTATGTTCTCAAGTTAATTGGGATGTATGAATGAAAAACATGCATATTGAAAGATCTTAACAAACAACATCTTTTCAATATTTTTTAATTTTCAAACAATAATTTATAAATATATAATTTAGTTAGAATTGTATTTTATCATGTGTATCTCCATATCTCCCTTCTCTCTTGTCAAATCAAACACCTGGAAATCTATCCATGCAACATGTAGGCTCATATGTGGCACATCCAAAGGAAAACGAGCTCAAAATTCAGTTTCTGCAAGGCTGAGGTCGACTCATGGAAAGCTGGGGTCGACCCATGAAGAGCTGGGGTCGACCCCAGTGAAGGAAGGGTCGACCCCAGGAAGTCACAGGGAGACGACAGAGAGTTGTTTTCTGTCGTCTCAGGAAGGGGTCGACCCCAGTGAAGGAGGGGTCGACCCCTGTCTATGAGGGGTCGACCCCCGATCTGCAGGGGTCGACTCCAACGCCGTGCCAGGCGTGCCATTCAGTCAATGACAGAAATTTTTATTCTTTGACTGGCTTAGGAACTTCATGATTTATGTTCCTAAGAGTCTAAGTCATTCTTGGGCTAGGTTTAGACTCAAGGGAAGAGAGCATGTAAGTCATGGACTTGGGTTGAGTGCTTTCAAATGTGGCTTAGGGGGAGATTGAGTTGGCTTGGGATTAGACTAAAATTGAGAGCCTATATAAAAGCTTGATGTAATCAGTTTTATGGTTACCACTTGTATTATTTCCTGGAGAAATAAGAGCCGCCAGAAAACTTTCTCTCACGTTCTCTCTTCTCTTCCTCTTTTTCTTCATGAAAATCCTAGTTTGTGATTGTTATTCTTCATCTCTTCTTCCTTCTTTCCCCATGCGGCCTGACCCTAGGTTAGCGGATATCAGGGATCCACAAGCTTCCGCACAGCGCCAATAATTGGTATCAGAGTGAGGTTTTGGCGTAGGAAAGAAGAAATGAAGGAAATGCATCAAGAGGAAAGCAGTCCGCTTATCTCCCTTCAAGGTGATTTCTCAAATCAGATTTGTGTTTATTTGTAATTGTGGTCTGGCCAACCATGAACAATAACATGAAGGAGGAAATGAGAAGTTTAATGGAAAGGGAAGCTTCTCTATGTGGAAGGTCCGGGTGGAGGATCTCTTGGTGCAGAACTATCTGGATTCAGCCTTGGAGGACAGGCCGGAGGGTATGACAGATAAGAAATGGTTTTCTTTTGAGAAAAGGGCTTGCGCTGCCATCAGAGGATGCTTGGCGGATTCAGCCTTGTACAGCGTCCTAGAGGAGAAGATACCCAAGGGATTATGGACAAAGTTGCATACCATGTAGATGGGGAAGAATATGTGCAACAAGTTGATGTTGAAGAAACAATTGTACAGCCTTCGGATGCATAAAGGTGGAGATATTGTTCTTCATATTCAGAGGTTTGACTATGTTTGCAATGACTTGCAGACCCTTAGGGTGAAGATGGAAGAGGAGGATAGATCTCTACTCTTGCTTTGCTCGCTTCCAGGTTCTTATGATCCTTTGGTTACTACTTTGCTGTATGGGAAGGAGACGCTGAATTATGAAGACATAATTTCTGTGCTAAGGTCCAATGAGCAAAGAGAAAGATTGACAAAGGATGGAGTACCTCAGGAAGGTCTTACTGTCGGAGAAAAGGCCTGGGAGAGGGAAGGAACGGAGCAAGCAAAGGGGACGATCAAAGTCCAAGAAAGGCAAGAAAGAGTTCAGATGCTACAAGTGCAATGAAGCAGGACACTTGAAGTGGAATTGTCCGCTTTGGAAGAAGCTTTAGAGAGAGAAGAATGGCAAGGATTCAGTCAGTGTTGTGGCTGATTTCAAGGTGGAGGATGACCTTTTGGTAATTTCGGATGATCATAGGAACAATACGGATATCTAGACAATAGATTCAACCTGCTCTCATCACTACACACCAAATCGGTCTTGGTTTACTACATACACCAAAATCGATGAGGGGAGTGTGACATTAGGAGATAATCATCCTTGCAAGGTGGCCGGCATTGGGACCATCAAGGTGAGGATGTTTGATGAGATGGTGCGGACTCTTACTAATGTAAAGCATGTCCCGGATCTGAAAAAGAATCTAGTGTCAATTGGCTACTTGGAGAAGAACGGTTATAGCTTTAGTTGCCGTTCCAAGAGTGGTATTTTGAATATATCCACAGGAGCCATAGTTGTGATGAAGGGGAGGAGGTTCGAGAATAATTTGTACAGGATGGAAGGGTCCGTGGTGTGTGGGGGATCCGAAACAGCAGCAGTGGCACAGGGCCAGCAGGAAGCATATCATTTGTGGCATTACCGCTTGGGCCACATGGAAGATCGTGGTATGAAAATGCTGAGCAAAGATGGACTGATATCAGATCTGGATGGAGGAGTTCCAGAGGTGTGTGAGCCTTGCCAGTTGGGAAAGCAACACAGGGTGAACTTTGCTACCAGTACTACACGCAGCGGTGGTCCTCTGGAGATAGTGCACACGGATGTTTGGGGACCGGCCCTGGTCAGCCAAAAATGGGGCAACGTATTTTCTAACCCTTATTGATGACTTTTCAAGGAGAATTTGGGTGTACTTCTTGAGAAAAAAGTCAGAGGTCTTCTCTAAGTTCAAAGCCTGGAGGGCAGAGGTAGAGAAAGAGAAGGAATGCTACGTGAAGTGTGTGCGGTCCGACAATGGTGGCGAATTCACAAGTAAGGAGTTTATGAAATTTTGTGAAAATTATGGGATCAAGAGGCAATTTTCAGTGAGGAAGACTCCTCAACAGAATGGGGTGGCCGAAAGGATGAACAGGACTCTCATGGAGAAAGCTAGATGTATGAGATTGTAGGCAGGGCTTTCCAAGGTGTTTTGGGTGGACACAGTAGACAGCCTGCTACTTGGTGAATCGATCTCCTCATACAAAGCTAGATGGGAGGATTCCAGAGGAGCTATAGTTTGGAAAGAAGGTGGAGGTTGGCCATCTTAGAGTATTTGGGTGCACGGCATTTGTGCACATTGATCCCAGTGAGCGGAGCAAGTTGGATGCCAAGTCACGAAAGATGGTGTTCATAGGATATCCGCGTGGAGTCAAGGGTTATCGGCTATGGGATCCCTTGGAGAAGAAGACTACTATCAGTAGGGATGTGGTCTTTGATGAGAATTCAGTCCTAAAGATGCAAAGGATGAAAGAAGAGCGGGGGGAGAACCAACCAGACAGGGTTGGACAGCTAACTTCTTATTCAGTTTTACCTTTTGCAGGTGCAACAGAAGGACATGAAATTCAGGTGGAGCACCAGTCAGAGGTGCCTCCACATGTGGAGAGGAGCGAGATGCTAACTCGGAGACGAGATGTGCAAAGGAAGGAACAAGATCCCAGCAGAAGCATCGAAGTCGCACTGCACAAGCCTAAGCGGATTGTGACGCAGCCGGAGAGATATGGCTTTGGCGAAACCATGTCTTATGCATTGGTTGCTGTAAATGGAGACTCGGAGACTTATGAGGAGGCATTGGCACGCCAGGATAGCGATAGGTGGGTCCAAGCTATGGCAGAGGAGATGCAGTCTCTTCAAAAAAATCAGACTTGGCGATTGGTGCAGTTGCCAAGTGGAAAGAAGCCCATTGGATGCAAGTGGATGTTCCAATGCAAGAAAGGACTTTCAGATAGAGAAGGCATCAGATACAAGGCCAGGTTAGTGGCTAAAAAATACTCTCAGAAGGAGGGCATTGATTATAATGAAATATTCTCCCCAGTTGTTCGACATACTTCTATTCGGATGTTGTTGAGCATTGTTGCCATCCAGGATTTGGAGTTGGAGCAAATGGATGTTAAAACAGCCTTCCTCCATGGGAATTTGGAGGAGAAGAATTATATGAAGCAGCCAAAGGGGTTTGGTGAGCCAGGATCAGAAGGAAAGGTCTGTTTGCTGCAGAGATCACTCTATGGGTTGAAGCAATCATCAAGGCAATGGTACTTGCAGTTCGACACATATGTGAGGAGCATTGGCATGACCAAATGTGAGTATGACCCTTGTGTCTATGTGAAGACTCTTGAGGATGAGTCTAGATTATATCTACTCTTGTATGTAGATAACATGCTGATTGCTTGCAAGAGTAGAGAAATTGTGGAAGACTTAAAGGTAGCCTTATCTCGAAAATTTGAGATGAAGGATTTGGGTCCGACCACGAAGATTCTAGGCATGGAGATTCTCAAGGATAGAACCAAGAAGGTGCTACATTTATCTCAGGAAGGTTACATCAGAAAGGTATTGCGGAGATATGGCATGGATGGAGCGAAACCGGCGGCATTACCAATAGCCAGTCATATCAGTCTTTCGAAGACAATGTTGCCACAGGCTGAGGTGGAAGCTGAGGAGATGAAAAGCATTCCATATGCTTCAGGAGTTGGGAGTTTGATGTATGCCATGGTCTGTTGTAGACCAGATCTTGCACATGCAGTTAGCCAAGTCAGCAGGTTCATGGCTAACCCTAGCAAGGAGCATTGGAAAGCACTGAAAGGTGTTTTTAGATACTTGGTGGGCACAGTTGGAGTTGATATTTGCTATGGACAGGAAGGTAGCAAGGAGAAGAATTCCAACATGACCAAGAAGAACCAGAGCTGAATGATTGGTTTTGTGGATGCTGATTATGGAGGAGACATGAACACACGGCGTTCTACCATAGATTATGTGTTTTGTTTGAACGAAGGTCCAGTGTCATGGAGATCAAGCTTGCAACCAATCACGGCATTGTCTACAATGGAAGCGGAGTATACTGCAATCACAGAAGCTGCCAAGGAAGCTCTATGGTTGAAAGGATTGGCATTGAAAATGGAATTTGCACAGGAGGCTCTCAGGGTGCATTGTGATAGTCAGAGTGCATTATGTTTGGTTCAGAACTCGGTCTATCATGCGAGGACCAAACATATTGACATCAGGTACCATAGGATTAGGGAGTTGGTGGAAGAACGTGAAGTGGAGCTAGCCAAAGTTCATACGAAGGAGAACCTGGCAGATGCACTGACCAAGACTCTTCCAAGGGATGGCTTCCCTAGGTGTGTGACGCTGATGGGATTGATGGACCAGGAGAAGCTTACAGAGGCTTTAGAGCGCTAAGGTGGAGAGGCTCATGTGTGGCGCATCCAAAAAAAACCAGCTCAAAATTCAATTTCTGTAAGGCTGGAGTCGACTCATGGAAAGCTGGGGTCGACCCCAATGAAGGGTCGACCCCAGAAAGTCACAAGGAGAGGACAGAGAGCTGTTTTCTGTCATCACAGGAAGGGGTCGACCCCTAAGTCAGAAGGAGAGGAGAGAGAGCTGTTTTCTGTCGTCTCAGGAAGCGGTCGACCCCTGTCTGTGAGGGGTCGACCCCTGAAGTACTGGGGTCGACCTCTAATCTGCAGGGGTCGACTCCAACGCCGTGCCAGACGTGCCATTCAATCAATGACGAAATTTTTTTGTCTTTGACTGGCTTAGGAACTTCATAATTTATATTCCTAAGGGTTTAAGTCATTCTTGGGCTAGGTTTAGAATCAAAGGAAGAGAGCATATAAGTCATGGACTTGGGTTGAGTGCTTTCTAATGTGGCGTAGGGGGAGATTGAGTTGGCTTGGGATTAGACTAAAATTGAGAGCCTATATAAAGGCTTGATGTAATCAGTTTTAGGGCTATCACTTGTATTAGTTTCTGGAGAAATAAGAGCCGCCAGAAAACTTTCTCCCATGTTCTCTCTTCTCTTCCTCTTCTTCTCCACGAAAACCCTAGTTTGTGATTGTGATTCTTCATCTCTTCTTCCTTCTTTCCCCACGCGGCCTGACGCCCTAGGGGACGCCCTAGGTTAGCGGATATCAGGGATGCACAAGCTTCCGCACAGCGCCAATACAACATTGCCTTCTCGACCATCAATTTCAACACATCTACCTTCCCTCTACCATGGACAGTGTCAAGGACTAACACCCCAACAAACCCCCCTTCCCATCACATCCACTGTCATTCCAAATCCCTCCACCGCTACATCTCCTATTGACGACCCATCCCTCGTTCCATGATCCATTCTCTCAAGCAACCACTCAAGGTTCGTTTGGTTCGCGGGAAAAGAAGGGAGAAAGTATGGTCAACGGAAAAGTAATGAGATGCCACTTGTTTGGTTGAAGTTTTCAAAGGAGAGAGACGGAAAAGTTGTATTTCCATGAAAATATGATTCCCACATTTCATGAAAAAGTCTTTCTCATGAGAAATATGGGAAAGTTACTTTCCCATGAGGCGAGAATCACTCCATTTTTATTTTTTCCCAAAAAGACCCTTCAGCATTGAAGAAGCATTAAAGAGGCATTAAAAACCTAATTTTTATTAAGAGCATAATAGGAATTATACATAACTTTTCCAGGAAAGTGGATGGCCAACCAAACATAAACACTTTGGAAATTTGTCACTTTTCCATGGTCAACCAAACATGCCAAAAGTATTTTCCTAGGCATCCTTTTCCTAAGAATTTGTTTTCTAGGAATCATATTCCTATGAGGAAAAATGCTTCCCGCGAACCAAACGAGCCCTCAAGGATCAAAAACTTCTCAAGTCCTCGTCATATCCACCAGGTGTGGGGAGTAGAGTTGATGTCTTTGATCAAGCCCATTTGGGTTTTGGGCCAAACTAGGTTCCGAGTTTAGGCTAGAGTTTTCATAAAATTTGAGTCAGGTTCAAGCAAGAGGTAGCCTGGCTCGAGCCCAACCTATTTCCAACCCTAAGTCTATCTTAGAAAAAGATAATATGCAAATGCATGAAGTCATGAACTATAGCATTATGCACACAACAAATTACGCCTTCCCCATGAGGTGTGAGTAATGCAAGTACTTGTATTCATGTGATACTAGAAAGATATAGTACAGTAACTCTATTCCAAAACATGGATCCTCCTTGCTTTACAACCCATTTTCCATTTTACTAATTGCAACCCTCATAACCACCATTGAACCCATGGTATATCAGAATAATATGGCATAATAATTCCAACACTTTACCCTAAGTCTTGCATCCCATTCCAAAACCCACATCCTCCTTTGCTTCCTTGTTTTAATAGATAGTGACTCCACAAGACATAACCACCAAGATTACCTCCTCACTATTTCATATTATTTCAACTCTAGCCTTCACCCCCATTAAAAGGGCATAGAAAGGCAAAGTATGTGCAAAAATAGGAGAGCACCTCCTTAAAGAGCAAATTCCCTCAAACAAATAAAATAATTCTTTCCTTGGACACATGCAAGCCATACTTCCTTCCACTCTCGACAACTAGCTCTACCCACACAGAAGGAAAGGACAAATATAACAACTCATTTGTTGCATCCAAAACTTTCATCACTGGAAAACCATAAACTTTTTTATATTTTTTAATTGGATCAAATATATTTGCAATAACAAGGATTTCTGAAACTTCACTGATTACAGCCTCACTTCAGGTTCGCAATCAGTTCCTTGTTTCATAGTCAAAATTCAAACACTTACATCAAATACGACAAAAGAAACCTTATATACAACAGCATCATAATTTCCTGTAGTAAAATTCACTTATTGATGGTAACTTTTCACTTCTAGGAGAGCAATAAAGATAAATTTTGCAGTTCCACTAAAAAAACAGATACAGACTGAATGATTTTATGGTATATTTATGATGCGATGATATTCAACTGAATGCTCATATAGCTAATTTCAGTTGTGCAAAGCTCATCATGCACAGAAAATTTATCGAATTCATCTCTTTCAAAAATAGTTTTTGATAATTTACAAACAAAGAGGCGTATTTAAGTGTGGAAAAGATAAAGCAAGGGTTCACCATTGGAAACCTGAAGCTCTGCGCCCATCACAACACGGCCACTGCTCAGTATCTCTCCCTCCTGCCACATCCCACAGTTTTCAATTATCAGGAAGCTGCAATCGACAATATAATGAATCCACCACAACTAAAAAATTTCAAAGAAGAAATCAAATCCATCAGAAGAAAAAAAAACCAACTATTTCTGCCCAGTCCCCGAGGCAACTGCAGTAAGATTGCAATAAGAACCTCAATATCCCCAAATTATCAAAATCTTGCCTTATAAACAAACAAATCAAGAACCGAACCAAGATTACCTCAGGTTCGGGAGACAAGGCGTTCTCATCGTGGGCGTAATCCACTATGACCAGCGACCCTCTCCTCATCCTCTGCGCACCCACAGGATCGGAAAAAGAAGTCGGCGGCGGCACCGGCGGAGGCGGAGAAGGAGAAGTCAAGGGAAAGGGCGAAGACTGCTGAAACAGACGGAACGGCGGCGGCGTAGGGCTCCGGGCGACAGGGCTCTTTAGGGTTTTGTAATCCGCGCCTTCGTCGGGAAAGAAAGGAGATCGAGCGCCTAGGGAGGGAGAAGAGCTCTCTATGGCAGGATACGAGGGCGGGGAGATGCCGTTGTTCTTCGATCCGCCGTCGGCGTCGGCGTCGGCGTCGGCGCGGCCGCCGGCTCCGGCGTGGGCCTCGGGCTCCTGTTCCTCGTCGTCCTCCTCCTCATCGTTGTACATGGAGAGAAGAGCGATGCCTCCGGCCTCCGCCGCCATGATCGCTGCTCCGAGATCGCGGGGTTTCTACAGGACCTTGTGGGGGTAGACGGAGGGCGGGCGGCGGATGGGCGACAAGAACCGAAACGCGGCGAGTTCTGGTAAACGATATGGATGCGATCTGATCCAAAGAGTGCAAATCTTGCAAGGCAGTAGATTGAATTTGAGTCTCGTTCCCACTGGTACCTACCGACCACCGAGGCCGACCAGGATTCTTGGGCCGACCCTATTGAAACTTCTGGGGATCCTGCCTGGATTCTTGGGCCGACCAGTTGAAATTTCTGGGGATCCTGGGCTCGGCCCACTTTCATCTTTTTGCGCGCCGTAGGGATTTCTATGAAAAAATTGTCATGTTTTTGTTTTTCCCATTATCAATCAGGACTTCACATGGTTTTTGGATTTCTTGGAATTAAGAGTACATCTCCAAATCATTTAAATTTAAAATTAGAAAATGGATTTGTTAAAAGATATGGATTTCTTCAAATCAAGAGAGTATATCCAAACCATTTAAATCTAAAATTAGAGAACGGATTTGTAGTATTCAAAATTAATAATAATTTGTATAGTTGGCAAAGAAAAAGATAGGAAATCGAACATATTATTTGATATTTATTAACAAATATTATTCGTAAAATATTTTTCATTTAATGTTTATGAAAAACTAAAGGTATTTTACTTGGTAAATTTGATTGACAAAATCTAATCTCGATTTAGGATATTATATAAACTAGCTGTTGACTTTCTGGTATATCAAATATACATTATAGTTGCATAAATCATAGGTTTGGATCAACTAAAGAACCAAGCTAGATCAAAACTTATGAGTTAGTTCTAAAGAGGATTAAATTGGTTTTGGTTCTGATTTTGCAAAACCTGATTGGATCAATTCAGATCTAGGTTAGGGTCAGCTAATTCAACCCAACCTAAATCAATCCATCTATATAATATCGATCATATTCAATAAATATATACTGATTTATATCATAAACATATGTAGTATATAAATATATATATATATATAGCACTATATTTAATTCAATACATCTTTATGCTTATATTAAACATTTGAATGATGATCACTCTCGTGTATCCTCTCTTTGCTGAATAACTTTGCAGTTTCTCTCTTAACTTTTTGGTACTCATTAGACAAATTTCTAGATAACTTGATATATATCGAATTTGCTGCCATTTGTTAGTTTTTAATATATTTTTTAATAAATTGATACTTTATTTGCTGTTTGAAACAAAAAATGGATACTCAAGAATCGATCTAATCTTGATTGCATTATGTTAGGTTGGGCCGGTTCTGCCATTCATTGGTTTGGATTCAATTCAAAAAATCGAGAATCGACTAAGATTAGGTCAATTTTCTATTTGATCTCTAATGCAAACCAACTTAACTCATGCACAACCCAATAATGTCGAACAAACTTCTTTCGAGATAAAGCGACTACCATCGGAAATTTTTATTTTTTTTTCAGAAAAAGATGGAATAGATTAGTGAGCTTCATGAGGGCACTTCTTTACACTAAGATACTAGGTAATAAAGATATACATCATTGAAATACTCTCTTTGATGTCTATATATGCAAATTACTTGGTCATATATGAATACTCTAGGAGCCTTGATTGGTTAAAAATTTTATATCGTAAACGGGATCATTTTATTATTTTTTCATATTTCATTGAAAATAAGATTATAGTAAAATTATAATATGATGATCTACGTTGTTGAATTTCTATTAGCTTAGTATGGTAGAATTATCTCCTCCTCCTTCATCTCTCCATTTTTTTTGTCAGAGCACTGATAAGTTGTTTTTTTTCCGCGATTTCATATTTTGTTTTAAGATAATCAATGTTCTAAAATCTGGCTAGACTAGTTGAACAAGTTGAATCATCGTTGACCCTATGTGCTATCTAAATTACCCTAAAAACTAGATCCTTCCAAAAAGTGTGATATTTTAATAAAGGTGTCAAAACTAGCAGTTAAACCATCTTTTTTTGCTCGAACCACTCCACATTCGAGCTAACTTGCCATTTTTTTATATCTATTAATTTTAGTTTAGTTTAGAATTGATACTATGATTTAGGGTTTTCTCCTTTGCCATGATGCAATTTGGGATTCTCTCCTCACCTACAAGGATTGATGATCCCTCCCACTTCCTCGACGATGAATGATGGCCGGTGATTGGCCATCAGCAAGTCCAAACAACACCAGATATCAGCAAAGGAAGCACACTCTCTCACTCTACCAATCCCCACCCAGTTCCCATCACACATCTCTTTAACTCCTTGAAAAAAAAAGGGTAAGTCTTAGCTTGGACATTCGAGTTTACCGTTGAACAAATTCTTATCGCCAATCTACTTGAAGCAGCTTTATTCACCAATACAATCATTGGTTCATAATATACAATTGGCTACAAGAAAACCCAATTCAATTTAATGATAGTTTAAAATTTGCTTTTGTATTTATAATAATATATAACATGATATATTTTTTATAGTAAAATCATGATACTTGTTTAGCAGTTTTCATTTTCGAAAACTTGAATGGTGCTAATAGGAAGTCATGCATTATTAATTTATTACAGTGTCGCATGAATAATAGATTTTGCAGAATAATTGTAAAAAATGCCAAGATTTTTTTAGTCGTATACCCTCTTTATGTATATATAACTACAAATTGAATCTAATTTTTATTTAAATAATTAAAAATCATATTATTGACATTGCATATCAATAACTTAGTTAGAGAGTGCCATATGGACAATGTTAGATGAAATAATAGCAAATGAAATTTGTGTGACCCTTGCTGAGCTGGATAGAATTCAGCTATGAAAAAACCTATTTCTGAAGGGACAAGTTAAAGAGGTAGAATTCGACCATCATGCTAAGGAGCATATCTGCAAGATCAAGACTTGATTGTGATCAATCATAATATAAGGCATATGAAGTTAGATGGCTGATAGGAGTAATAGACTGAGATGATCGAATTGGTCTCCAGGTTATTCTAAGCGCCAAAGACCACATTATAAGTCAAATATGGCGAATCATATTGAATGAGCCAAAATTGGTAGGATACAGATGTAGGCCGAATAGTTTGTGCAGAGTAACTATGCTAATGGACGCACATAGTGGGAGGACAACTGACGTCGGTTACTAAAGCCATCAAAAATGGAGCCCAAACATGAGTAGCAATCATTGGAGTGGACAATTATAATATTTTAATATCAATAAGTAGAATTATGCTCTCTAAGAAAATCTTTGACAATCCAATATCAATATACTTGGCTTGGCTTACCAATAGCTTTTTATCTGAAAAGTAATGCTAATACAACTTATATCTCTACTACCAAAGCTTAGGTTACAACTCTATCCCCATCTGAATCTATCCTTTTCGAACGATTGTTTGATGATGGCAAAAAATTTTAAAGGTCAATACATCTGGACCTATGCTACTCTTGTATCTTTCTTTTAATCACTATTTTTCTAATCGCTTTAATGCTGGTGGCATGCTCGCACATCTATATATCCCGCCATTTGACTTATGCCAATAAGCTCATTGGTACGTCAGTCTCTTAGATGGCATGAAAGAAACTTCGTGTAAACATAATATTATTTTTAAGTAATAAATATACTTCTCATGTCATTATGATGCCACTTTGCCGTTTTGGTTGATCGTGTGGTTAAATTAGTGATTAGTATTCTGGTTGAATTGGTGACCCGTGACCAAGTTTTTTCTGGTTTGATCAACGAACCGAATTATAAAACATTGATGATAGTATCATAATGGCACTTCAATATTTAATAAGACATCTCAAGGAAGCAGTGAATGTGAAACCTGAGAAGTTACCATAGCGAGAAATTGAAAGAAAATTCTTGGTGGTGATGAATAGTTATTCTATTTACTTCATGATGATTTATGTTGCTATTGATTGAAATATAGAACTTCGGTTAGAGTTAAGATAAAGATGATTAAATTGATCCTTGCAATTATAGAGATATAAAACCAAAGTGCTTATCCATTTACTGCTATTTTTAGATATAGTATAGGTGTTCAACGAAAGTTTGAAATTCTGAAAGCTAAAACAAATTTATTTAAGATTACTATCCTACTTCTATATTTGTTTAAACTCTCATTTTTAAAGTTCGTAATTTAAATATATGGTTCGTTGTTCTTTTAGCCTAAATGTGCTCGAGAGAGCAATCCCATCACAAATGTTACCTAATTTTCATGTGCAATGCATGTGCACTTTACTGGTTATGTATATCTTGAATTATGCAACATACTAGGTTGAAAACATGTCTATAGCAGTTGACCTAAAAATCTCTTTTAGTTCGATGAAGTTCAATAAGTAAATGAGACCTACAATCAAAAGGAGATTTATCATGTCCATGCTGCATGACACGTCAAGGAAATTTATGTTCACTAGTTCAAGGAACATACATACATACATATATGTATGTATGTGTATATATGTATAGATATATGTATATATGCACATACATACATACAGAAAGAAGATAGATTATGCTCCATTTTGAATGGATCTGAAAGCAAATCTGATTGCATCTAGAGCCATCTAATCCTACACTAATCCTAAAGCAATAAGAGCCCTAGTTAACAAGTTAACGAGAATCGTTAAGAGGGAAAAAAGAACTAATAGGATGGGATGCATTGCTCAGATCCACGCCTGTCCCTTGGTATGTAGCTCACACACTCTCCCCCTCTCTCCATTACAATAGCGCCACGTTTCAAAAAAAAGTTTCATTAATTATTCGGACCTATGTTTCTAATATTTATGTGATGTTACTATTTAGTATGACAAACTAGATATTTATCTTAGAGGGTTCATGTTTATTCTTTAGGTATTTCTGTTTATTTTTGGATGAGAGCGTAGAAAGGTAGAAAGGACCCTCGCATGTTTTTGCTTATCTGTAGCTCATTTGTATGTACTCCCATTAAGTTTGTAGTTATTCTATATTATTTTGCATTTACTACATTTGAAATTTATGTTTATCTTCTGTCCTTGCTGTTTATCGTGAGCCTTGACCTAACCAAGAGTGGAGGGGTCCAAGTTGCTATTTATTTTTGTGGTAGTTGTGTTTATCAACACAAAGTAGATGTTTATCCTTGAAAGATACAATAAAATCTAGAATGGTTCCCTCACCAATCTGTGAAGTTTTGGATCTCATTATATTAACAGATATTGGTTACATGATAAGTATGCAGATCCCATAACAATCTCTATTAGATAATGTTTGTTACCATAACAACTTCTATCAGATCCCATAACTTAGTAGCAATATCTTCTAGTTTAATTGATTAATAGGTTAGAGTCTTCTGGTTCTGCTGGATGAGCTTTATTCTTTACACGCCCCTACAAGTTCAATGGTGGAGGAACAACGTTGAGCTTGGATCTTATGCAAAAAAATCTGGTGGAAACAATCGGCTTGGTAAGAACATCGGCTAGCTGATCCTTGCTTGAAGAACCGAACTTTGAGATCACATCGAGCAACTTTCTCTCATACAAAGTGAAAGTCAATTTCCACATGCTTCATTCGGGCATGAAAGACGGGGTTAGCAGTAACATAAGTTGCTCCAATGTTGTCACACCATAAAACTGGTGAGGAGGGGAGAAAAACACCAAGTTCCTTGAGAAGTTTTTGAAGCCAGGTAATCTCCGCCATGGTGTGGGCAAGGGCCATATACTCAGTTTCAGTACTAGAATGAGCAACATTGGTCTGCTTCTTAAAACTCTAAGAGATGAGATTGGGCCCTAAAAAGATAGAGTATCCATAGGTGGATTTTCTATCATCTGGACAACCGGCCCAGTCTGCGTCAAAATAAGCATGCAAGGTAAAAATTTTGCTAGGCCGAATGTAAATGCCATAATCAATTGTGTGCTTCAGATAACGGAGAATGCGCTTGATGGCGGTCCAGTGGGCCTCAGTAGGATTATGCATGAACTGACAAACCTTATTGATAGCGTAGGAAATATCAGGCCTTGTGAGTGATAAATACTGAAGAGCACCGACAGTATTGCGATAGATACTAGGATCTACACAAGAGGGTCCAATGAATTGTTGTGCCTGGCCAGATGCCATGGGAGATGAGATGGGATTAGCATGAAGCATGCTGGCCTTCTTTAAGAGATTAATAATATACCTATGTTGAGTGAGGTGGAGGCTCTGAGAAGTCCGATGGGCCTCAACCCCAAGCTTAATCTAGAATGGTTCCCTCACCAATCTATGAGGTTTTGGATCTTATTATATAAACATATATTGGTTACATGATAAGTATGCAAATCCCATAACAACCTCTGTTAGATAATGTTTGTTGCCATAACAACTTCTATCAGATCCCATATGTTGCCCAAGGAGACAACCCAAGAGGGGGGGGGGGGGGTGAATTGGGTTTGGATTAATTATTGACAAATTAAAACTTGATTAGTAAATAATTAAATCTAATGCAAGCAGGTTAATTAAGCTACTTGATGAGGAGATTGGAAGAGACAAATAGCCAATGCAAACACAAGAAAATTTTATAGTGGTTCGGAGCCAACCCTTGCTCCTACGTCCACTCCCCAAGCTTCACTTGGGAGTTCACTATAATCCCTTGGATTACAGCCGGTTGTTTTACAAGATCACAACCTAACTTGTTGTTTTTGCGAGATCACAACGAACTCGGTCGGTTTTCATAGGCTCACGGACTAGAACCACCCGATTGTTTTTCCGGAATTACAATCAAACCCTTACACCGTTGGTTTTTCCTTTGGCTCACCAACAAACCTTACAACCCTTGATTCAATCTCCTGATTGAATCAAGTAAGAAAAATAGTTTGAGAAAAGATATAAGAAAAGCTTCTTAAAAAGCAAATATGAATCAATATGAATAGAGTAAAGTTAGAAGCCCTCAAACAGATTTCGGAAGAGGAAGAAAGGGCTTCTCGAACTCTGAGTCTCCTCTTTGAGTGCACTGAAAATTTGATGTCAGAAGAAGAGCCTTGAATACGAAGGAAAAACTTCTAGGAATGAATTGAATGCGTTTCTTCCTTCTTTTGCTTGTCTTTTCTCTCAATGGACTCTTGGTAGTTGGAAATGCCTTAATGCACAGATGGAGTAACTCTCTTCTTGTCTACTACTATTTACTCTGGCAATTTAAACAGTTCCTTTTGAAAAATAGCTGTTAGACACTGATTTGTAGCCGTTCTGCACAGTCTGCACCTCCTGACAATGTATCCGTTGGGGTCGGAGTCGACTCGTTCGATCTGGAGTCGACTCGACTGTTGCTGGAGTCGATTCATGCTTTACTGGAGACTACTCGCCCACTGTTCAGGATTTGAATTAAAATGCTGTCTCGACCTGGAGTCGACTCGGTCCAATCCTGGAGTCGACTCGCTAAGATCTAGAGATGACTCGGCATTTTGGAGACGGCTCATTCTCAGGATTTCAGAGATCTATTTTTCTGCATTTCTCTCTCGAGTCGACACGGATCCTCTTGGAGTCGACTCGGCTCTTGGAGTCCGAAAAACCGATCATCTGTCTATTGATCTGAGCTGCCTCGGAGTCGACTCGCACTTTGTTGGGGTCGACTCGGCTGACTTGGGGTTGACTCTGAAATTCTCGGAGTCGACTCGTTCACAGGATCACTGAGTTTGGTTCTCTGCCTTTTAGTCTGTTTTCCTTTGAGAGTCGACTCTGGCATGATTAGGAGTCGACTCGCCAAACGTTGGAGTCGACTCGCATCCTTCTGGAGTCGACTCGGAAACAGGGTCTAGAAAATATCTCTCTGTCTTTCTGTCTGTTACTCCTTGGAGTCGACTCGGATCTGTAGAGAGTCGATTCGTCAAGCTCAGAGTCGACTCGAAACCTTCTGGAGTCGACTCGCTGACATGGTCTGAAAATCATCTTTCTGTTCTCAGTCGGAGTCGACTCGTAGAGTATCGGAGTCGACTCGAGCTGGTGCCAGAAACTCTGAACCATTTGGAGTCGACTCGTAATCTTCCGGAGTCGACTCGAGAATCAGCCCTTGGTTCAAATAGGATTCAATACTTGTCCAACTTATTTTGAATCAAAGCTTGAGGCGCTTAATTGAAAATATACAAATATATGTCTGAAATACTAGATTGAATTCATTAGTATAACATAAGATATACTCAAATGCTTTGAGCTCATCAAAATCAAATAGAGGTTTAATCAATCACTCCACACCATAGCCTAGCAGCAATATCTTCTGGTTTAAATGATTAACAGGTTGGAGTCTTTTGGTTATGCTGGATGAGCTTTATCCTTTACAATCCTGAAGACTTTGTGTTTATCATAAGAAAGTTAGTGTTTATTCTTTAGATGTTTATGTTTATTTGGTAGAGGAGTATAGGTTTTCATTTTATGGTCAGTTTTTCTTTACTCTTAGAAATTAATAAAGTGGGTCCTACTAATTAACAAGGTTGCTAGTTTGTAGGGGAGTGTTTTTTTTTTTTAAAAAAAATGATAGCATGGAGGTATGAGCAAGAACATGGACAACAATTTCGAAGGTGATCAGATTTGCTTCTAAATCCATTCGATATATAGAATAAAGATAAAGAGAGAGATGATGCAATCTTGTAAGGGGCATTGGATTAACATGTATAATAACTTGTCCATTCTTATTCTAGAAAAAAGGAAAACAATTTTACAATCTAGTATCTTAACCCATCAATTTAGATATTTTGCCAAATAACTTGAAGTAAAATGAGCATCTTGGCCCTAAAAAACACCTTGATTTCATGTAAAACATTCATTTCAATGATGCATGCACCCATTAAGCATTATTCTTTCCTTTTTTTATAATCATACTTATCTCCAATAATTATTCTATTGCAACAAAAGAAAAACCACATTACACGGCATAACAACATCTAAAATGCCGTTTCAATACGTAATATAACACCTAAAAATGTGATACACTCCTATAAAAATTGTCTTCTTGCACTCTTTTGACCTCTTTAATGGTCATTGTCGCATAGCCAGATGGCAATCCTTTTGTGCCAGCAATACGACAACCCAAATGCTTTCGATTACAAATCTGTAAAGCAAGTACACTTAGAAGGACAATTATAGTGCCAGTGGATCCAGCTAGATGCAGATGCCTGTCACATACGATGAAAGTACAAAACGTATTCTTAAAGTTCTAAAAATATTATTCTATTGGTGCTGGAGCCTGGCGTCGATTTAAAAAATATAAATAAATTAAAGAAATAAGAAAATTAAAACTGCGGCTTCCCAATTACCGGCCTTGCATTTTGAAGCGCACCGACCCTTTCGGCACAGGAGTGGCGAGGAACCTCCTTCGCGCGGCGATTTTGGGTCACGTGGCAGCCACTAAGGATGCCGCTTGAGTGCTCAAGCGAGGGGGGCGGGAGGAAGGTTGAGCACCCATTTTTAAAGAACATATTTCCTTGTTGGTCAGATCACTAATTATTTTTTTTTAATTTATATAATTTTTTTTATAGTGATGTAGCTGAGTGTGCTCATGCAAGAGCAATGCGAGTAGCCGATGTATCAAAAAAATACCGCTTTTGCTGTTTACCACCAATCAGCTGCTCTGTTGTCCCATGGGTCTTGGTTTGCTGAGGGAGGAAAAAAAGGGATCGAATCCCATCACCCACCTTGTAATACGCTGGTACACTAATCTCCAGCTGTACGGCATAAAGATGCTAGCATCCTACGGTCCGCGATGCCGACCCGCAGATCATCCATCTCTCGATCAACACATCGGCACCAAAAAGTCGTGTCCACACCGGGTTGGTCATCAGTTGGCCATCGAGGACCGACATCATTGCAATGGAGCATCTGAATCCGACGTGGCGCGATGCTACTGGTGCATTTTGTGGGTAATCGGGAGGGTTCGGCCGCTGGTGCCATTTGTGACGAATTTTCTTGGGCCGGGAAACATATCGTTTCCCCAAATCTTTCCCCGGCCTTTTTTCCGAAGAAAAAGCCGCAGGTTACGCCCCGGCCCTGCTGCGCGCGAAGCGATTGTTCTGACGGGAGCGAGCGAGATCGCTTGTCTAGCTTCAAGAGTCGTGCTTGCCATATGTTTTACAGGCACGAGTCTCGAATTCGCGCGTGTCGTATTTACTGCCGCGGTAGGGATTTACTTTCAGCGGAACGGCTCACGGGAAACGGGAATTATGAAGGCAAGGGCCAGAGAAGGGAAGAGACGTCAAACGGTGCTTTACCCCTTCCCAAAATCCCCCTCCCCCCGTCCTCCCACTTGGAGCGGCCGTCTTCTTATTGGAGACCACCACCACCACCGATATATACGAATCCCCGGAGCCCTAGAATAGTTTCCATCGGGAGGGAGAGGGGGGGAGAGGGAGGGAGAGAGGGAGGCGTGGAGCTTGCGAGCTCCTCTAGTAATGGCGGATGAGGCGCCAAGGAAGGGCAAGAAGGAGACCGCCCCAGGGGCCCTCCTCCTAGGCCGCTACGAGGTGGGTAAGCTCCTCGGCCATGGCACGTTCGCCAAGGTCTACCACGCCCGCAATGTCAACACCGGTGAGTGCGTGGCCATCAAGGCCCTCGACAAGGAAACGATTCTCAAGGGCGGCCTTGTCGCCCACATCAAGCGCGAGATCGCCATCCTCCGCCGCGTCCGCCATCCCTACATCGTCCAGCTCTTCGAGGTCATGGCCACCAAGACCAAGATTTACTTCGTCATGGAGTACGTCCGCGGCGGCGAGCTTTTCTCCAAGGTTGCCAAGGGACGCCTCAAGGAGGACATCGCTCGCCGCTACTTCCAGCAGCTCGTCTCCGCCGTCGGCTTCTGCCACGCCCGCGGCGTCTTCCACCGCGATCTCAAGCCCGAGAACCTCCTCGTCGACGACAACGGCGACCTCAAGGTCTCCGACTTTGGTCTCTCTGCCGTATCCGACCAGATCCACCAAGACGGCCTCTTCCACACCTTCTGCGGCACCCCGGCCTACGTCGCCCCTGAGATCCTCGCCCGCAAGGGCTACGACGGCGCCAAGGCCGACATCTGGTCGTGTGGCGTCATCCTCTTCATCCTCATGGCCGGATATCTCCCCTTCCATGACCAGAACATCATGGCCATGTACCGGAAAATCTACAAAGGAGAGTTTCGGTGCCCGCGGTGGTTCTCGCCCGACCTCACCCGCCTCCTCACCCACCTGCTCGACACAAATCCCCAGACGAGATTCACCATCCCCCAGATCATGGACAACCGGTGGTTCAAGAAGGGTTTCCGCCACATCCGGTTCTACATCGAGGATGACCAATTGCATAGCCTGGAAGACTTTGACGGCGGTGGTGGCAGCGCCTCGCTGCAGGACCAGCAGGAGAATCCGGAGGAAGCCGAGGCCTCCGAGTCCGGGTCGGAGTCCGACTCCTCCGTTGCATCCTGCCCTGCGACCCTTTCTGAAGAGCGCCGGAAGGCAGGGCTCCCGCGGCCGGCCAGCTTGAATGCGTTCGATATAATCTCGTTCTCAAGGGGTTTCAATCTGTCCGGGCTGTTTGAGGAGAGAGGGGAGGAGTCCAGGTTTATCTCGGGGGAGCCCGTGTCGAAAATTATATCCAAAATGGAGGAGATTGCGAACTTGGTGAGCTTCACGGTGAGGAAGAGGGATTACCGGGTCAGCTTGGAAGGGACGAGGGAGGGAGAGAAGGGGCCGTTGACGATAGCTGCAGAGATTTTTGAGCTCACCCCATCGCTTGTGGTGGTCGAGGTGAAGAAGAAGGCAGGGGATAAAGATGAGTACGAGGAGTTTTGGAACAAGGAGCTGAAGCCAGGGTTGCAGAATCTCATGTACAGGTCGCATTCCATGGCCAATATTGCTTCTGATACCGAGTAGAAAGATAACAAGAGTAAAATTTTCCCGTATCCCTCTCTCCCGATCCATATGATTTATGATTCTTTCAGTCATGATTCCATAAAATTCTCTTTTCAGTTTCTATATCATATTCTTATTTGTTGCTGGAGCTGTACTAGGAATTAGGGAAGAAGCTTGCTTTTCATGTATTAGCAACAAATTCTCCCAGCACTTGTTTTGAAATGAAATTTTATAGAATACTGAATTTTCATTTTTCAATGTGAAGCATCTGTAATGGAATCCAGTGGCAGTTTGGCTTGAAGAATTAAATAAATACAATTTTTTAATGTTAAATTAAATAAATGACTCGATCTCTGATGTAGGATATGCTTTCAATGACTTCAGCCTCACATTTAAGTAGTTAATATTGGGTTGTTTTCTTCTTGGATTTGCAGAGCACAATTTGATGGCACATTGAGCCTTCTCATTAGGTGACGAGGTTCTTATGTTACAAAGGTATGGTTATTCTTTGAGAAAAATCTGTTGAGAACAACGCTGTCTGGTTTAACGTAAACTTTGGCAGCTTCCTTAACATGAACATGAAATCTCTTTGGACTTTTTAGCATTATGGATGATAATCAAAACATCTTATTCCATCTTATCCTAGTAGCTTGAATTGAGAAAGAAGACCAGAATGATTGACATGAGCTTTCAAATTCTCTCCTCTGAGTATTAAACTTTGTTGGTTTCGCATTCTCTGCCTCTTGCTTTGAAACTGTTTTTGAACCTCTAAACAATGCATTGGTTATTTCGTAATATTTTTAATACAAAATCAGTGAAATAGTACAAAAATATTCTAATTTAGAGTATGAGTGTCAATTTTGAAGTTGAACCTAATATTAGTGCTCAGGAATTAAATTTAGTGATGGTAAAAATCAGTTTCTAGTTTAGGCACCTAGTGGTCTGATTTATGTGTATCTTGGATCCGTTAGCTTTCAAGGACTCCATTGTCGGTAATGCAAATAATATTGGGTTATATTTCCTGTCAATGGATAATCCTTATGTCTTTTAGAATTTACCTACACTTTCTAAAATTTGCCGATAATTTTAGATAGAGATTAAGCGACACTCTATAAAAGGAAGATACTTATCTATAACGGGTTAAAAATTTAAACTCAGTTTTTGCCATCTGAAGGAGACTCTTAGATATTTACAATAATCATCCCTTCTTTTTAAAGAAAATCTTAATGACTTAAGAAAAGAGAGAGGCTCTTGTTTCATAATTTTTATTTACATTGTTGAAGACTTGCATAGCTGAAGGATGGAATATTTTGTGGTGGAAAGGGAACCTCCAGCTTTTCAAAGTTATTTGTACTTCAGGTGAGCAATTGTCAGATTTAGAGAGGTCGAAGCTCTTGTATGGTCTGATTGAGCATCAGAAGGATTGACCTTAATCAACACTTCATTCAACAGTAACTATATATTTAAGAATTAAAACTTTAAGAGGTTGCAACAACTCTTGAAGTGAGTTGTGGGCGCCATTTGAGGATTCAGTGAAGGTTCTATAAAGATGATCTGGGTACGAAAGTTACAGAAAATTTCATTGGTTTGGAGATAGAAGTTCTCAATTGGGTATGGAAATGTGTAAAGTTGTTCAAAGCAGGTTGTATAAGCTGCTGGATCTGTATTGTGAGCCAAGTGTATTCACCCCTTTTTGGTGCACAAAACTCTTTGAGCTATTTAATCCTCCTTGGGAATCTGATGTCTTGTAGAGCCTTATTCCCTTTTATACAAACTTTTTGCATTGGATAAAAGGCTTTGAGGATTTGAATTTTGGTGTTTTGTGGCCAGAACAAAAGATTCTTGGCAACTGCCGGTCATTCCGCAATGGTATACTTTTTTGTGCTAGATATAGTGAAGAAAAGAATTTCTTTCTGACCACATTCCACCTCCTCTTGTTATGGTTGCAACAAATAACATCCTGATGGGGACATCGGAGCTGATTATGTCCCCGCCTAGTCCACCATTTTATTTTTTTATTTTTTGCATATTTGTTTTATGTTATTTTATGGGCTTGTTTGCATTTTAGGGTTTATTTATGTATTTCGGGTTCATTGGGAATTATTTTGTGTAAGGAGGGTTTTATTTTAATTGGTCTTATTTGGGCCCTATTTATAGGGGACTTTTATGTTGATTAGGGTTAATGAAAGATTAAGAAACTCTTTTTTTCCCCCACGTCTCCCTCTTCTCTCTTCTCCCTCTCCTTCTTCCTCTTCTTCTTTTTCTGCCATTCTTCCTCTCTTCTTCTCCTCCTGTTCTTCCTTCCTCTTCTTCTGATTCCCATTGTAACACCACAGCAGACGCCGAGTTGGACCCTCACTGCAGCCGATTTCCCCGTGCGTGGTGCGGCATCACATCCCTTTCCATGGGGTAGCATACTTCAAAAATATTACCTCTCCCATCCTCCTTCCATTCGTGGAAGGACTTCTGTGATGGAGTTTCCCCTTCTGCATTCTCCATTTCTCTCTCATCCACTCAATACTCATCTACTTAGTTACCTTTATTCAAATCACACCTCTAATTAACTCTAGAAGGTGATCATCATTATTATCCATTCAAGCAAATCTGTTGCCTACCCTTCCAACTTTTCCATATCACATGAGAAAGTAAAGAGGATTGCAGCATGCAGTCTTACTAGGGTTACTTCTTATAAGCTCACTCCCTCTCTCTTGGTGGTTTAGTGTGAGTATTCCTTGTACCAATTGACTTCTATCCTTGGAAAAGAAGAGAACCCTTTCGTCCAATTCATTGTTTCATGCTTCTTGAATTTTTCACCCCTTTAAATCCTTAGAAGCTCTCTGCATGTTCCTCATTAAAATTAAAATTCCCATGCCAAAGAGTTTCTCCTTAGAAAGAGAGGACTAAATAGCCACAGTGTGATCCAAGGGTATAATTTGAGAAGTTGAATTTCTGAGGATCAGGATGCAGGAAGTAACTTTCTGGATATGCTAATATCATGATTCCCTGCTATGAAGAATTACAAATGAAACAAGAGCCCATGACTGCAGTCTCTAGAAGAAAAAAGAAAACTAAATGTTTCAAATTAGCAGGATCCACAAACTTAATCAAACAAAGAATGATGAACATGTTGATGATGCCATGCTTTACTGTATTACACTTCAAAGTATCCCTCATTGGTAAAATCAATGGAAACTACTTTTTCCAAGAACTGATGAAAGTCAAAGACTAGTCTTGAGTTGCCTCCTATTGTTCATGGACCTGATGCTTCCACGCCCCAGGCCCCGCTTTCTCTCTCTCTCTCTCTCTCTCTAACAGATTATAATTAAGAATCTATTGAGGTGAAGATCTAGAAGTGTAGAAATGCTGAAAAGCATGAATTAAACAATATTATTTGTTTGAGGTTTGTGGGAAAAAATGATATTGATTTCTTACTTCTACAAACAACCTTCCACCCTGCGGACTATGATCATATAACAGGACTAATAAGATCACCTTATTTATAGAATTTTTTGCTGCCAGAGTGAGAAGAACACAGAAATTGTCTGGTGTTCGTTTCGAGTTATTTTCCGACAAAGAAAATGATATTGGAACACATTTTGCATCAAGCTCGGGAGAAGCCACATGGATGGATGTGGATGAGATTGTTTTAAGATTTTGCAGTTACAGTTTAGAAGGAAAATGGCACTGTTGTTGAGATTAGTAGTATTTGATCCTAGTTCTTAGTATTGGTTTTGAGAGAAACATTACTGGCTATGTTTTGTGCCTGAGCAAAGACGCAGCGATAGAACTATATGGAAATTTGTTAGTTTATTTATTGAAAAGAGACGAATCTTAAACTGAAAATTTTCAAGATACTCTCTTGAGTGCTCAAGCAGATGATTGGATAAACTGCTTTAGTTGTATACTCAAGATTAGCCAAGGTATGTACCAAAAAAGAAAGAAAGAAAAAAAGAACTAGCCAAGGTGTTGGAGTTGTAATAAGTTATGCTACAGAAGTGACCTTTGGAGGCAGCTTCTTATGAGTTGGAGCTATATATGCAGCTTGTTTATTTGAAAATTCTTTGAAGCTGTGAGAACACATCTATCAAATAGGATTGGTTCCTTAAGGTGCTTCTATCTTGGATGAATTGATATCATTGGATCCTACAATATTTGTTTCTTGTGGCCTTTTCTACTGCTATGTGGAATCTCTTCTGATGTTTTTGCTAGCTGCATCTCTATGGTTACGTATGAACTTTTCCCCATTTAAGTTTAGGATCTGTAATTGTAATTCCTCTTTTGTCATTATTTATCTGATAAATAAGAAGGCAAAGTATTTCTTCAAGGCATGGTTCGCTGTACCGGCCTGAACTGGATGGTACGGGGTGTACTGTATCATAGCAGTTCAGTACCGGTATCTGATACAGATGGCATACTTGGTATCCGAAAAAATCTTGTACCGTATCGTGCCAACACAGTGCTGGTGTGGCACTGGCATGGGGCCTGATACCGAGACGACGAATCTTGCTTTTTAGAGTATTCACTTTTTATCATTTTGTAGAAGAGCCAAATTCAGCACCTTTGAAAGCGTAAATTGTGTTCAAAGATGTGCCAAAAGTAGGTAAACTAAGGGTTGGAAATAACTGGACTTATGCGTGAAGTCTTCACTTAATAGTGAAAATGCAGATAAGAAATAAAATTGACATAGTGCAAGGAAATTTTCAGTTAATTTGGTTTTTCTAAGTTTGCTGAATGAAGTATGTAATTTATGAGGAATTTTCTATTGAGTTCAAGTGTTAAACTTTGGAGTGCTCTTTTTGGTATGATGACAGTGCCAATTTGAGGGGCATATTTCCTATTACTTGAAGTTGGCTTCTGATAAATGATCTTTTACAGCTTTTATGATAATGAACCATTTTGGATCTGTAAAAAGGAATATAAGTTTCTGTATATAAATAGATTCATTTTCATTTGAGCTAAATCATTAGGAAGTTTCAGTGCTGGTGGCCTGAACATTTCAGAAGTCTAGAAATTAGAAAATATAGAGTTGCAGTTGATTCCTAATTTGATGTTCTTTACAAATATTCTGGTTTTGTTTTTGGCCTGCACCCACCTTTGATGGATAATTTGGTATCATGAACTTAAAGTCAGTTTGACTCGACTTCTCTTTTATATGAGCTATGTAGACAGCATTTACATTATGGTCCTTCCATCTACTGATTAAGTATTTAGCATTTGCAAAAGTTGAGATGGCATATGTTCTTAACTTTTCAGAGGAAAGTTCTTTTTTTTTTTCCTCTGTTTGGTGATTGTTATATGCAAAAGAAATTGTGTCTGCTGGGATTCTGTCTTTTTCTAGTCAACTGTTGATAATTACCTATCCAAAAGAGATCGTGCACTTTTGCTGTTGCTTGTTGCTAACAAGATCATAGTTGTTGTTTAACTTTTCTAGATGAAAAACTTAGCACTTCTGTCTCTTAATTAACCTAGGAAGATGGTAAGTATTCCATCTGAATGCTTAAGATAGCCATGACAATGTGATTTAAGATTAAACTACAATACTGGAGAAATTTTATTACCTTGCATAAACCTTTGTGTTATTAGGCATGACTTTCTTGGAATTTCTGATGTGTTTGCAGGAGTTCTTTAGTCTCATAAGTTTGTCTCTAGGATGATTTAAGGATTTTTTTTTTTTTTTTTGGTCATGGTGATGAATCATGATCCTCTGTTTTTAGCTTTCAAATTGGTGGGTTGAATACTTGAAGTGCATACTGTGCACCTTCCTGACATCTTCCAAGATTCCTCCAGTTCATGTTACTTCATCAGTTTTTCTGCTAGAGTAGGGCTCCTGGAAGAATAAGGGTAAATGGGCATGCTTTTTCAACCATTTCTATGGCAAACAGCTTCTCAGCTCATTCTAGATTAATCGGTCACATAATAGAAATTTGATGGTGCTAGTTTCTTCAGAATGCTGGAGTAGTCAGCAAGAAGTGGAAGAATCCAAACCTTCATTACTTTTTTCCTAGAGTTGTCCCAACGTCAATGGAGACTTTGTTCCCACCTACTTGCTGCTGCTGCTGAATAAACTGTGAGGAGGCTACCTAATGATTTCACTGGCGGCATCATCATCAGGGGCAAAGTCTTTCGCAAATGATAAATGCCAGGCTGGTTGGACTGCAGTCCCAGTGGTGGTTCTAGTGTCCCTCTTCAGAACACCTATTTGAGTACAAATCACTCTCTCTCCCAAGTGATCCAAACTCGAGTTCAAGTTGGCATATTTTGCATGATTTAGGGGTGGCAATCCGGTCAGGTTGGATCATATACCGGTTGGGTCAGATGCGGGTCAAGTCATGAAATTCCAAACCTCAGCTTGGCCTATTATTGAGATTTCAAATCTGAATTTGACCTATTTATTAGATAGACAGTCTAAACCCAACCTATCCAACCTGTTGGGTCATATTGGGTGAGGTCCGCTAGCAAACCTATTTACCTGTTAGATACCTATGTAACCTGTTTATCCACTATTAACTACTTAACCTGTTTGTCACACATATCAAACAAATTGCTGAGACTTAATGGATCCAACACATGCATATGTTTGTGCAGATTGCTGAAACAGATGGACGCATAAAAAGTTTAATGGATGCACAATGAGCATGACCTGTAAGGTATGACAAAAGATCTAAGCTTAGATCTTGGATTCATAAATTGTCGCACCATCTTGGAGGGCATGGGTCATCATCACCCCCAAAAATCAGAAAGAAGAAGAAGAAGAAAGAAGACAGTTAGCTCTAATTGGTTAACTACTGGTGATGCTCGGTAAGAGTAGTGGTTAACTAGGTGCATTTGTTTGTAACTCACTAAAATATGTTACTTCACCGAACACATCCGAAGAACTAAAGTTTGTAACTCACTAACAGCATCTCTCCCTAGTAAGAAAGGTCAAGAAAAATATGAAGGAAACAATTATCAATTTCTGATGGTATGGAACTGCAAATTTAAAAGATGATACTAGCAACAACAGGAAGTGTTTCGTAGAAAAAAAAAATAAGAATTAAGAATTCAGGGGAAAAAGGAATATCTTATTATTTCTTGATCATGAGGGAACATGATAAAGATACACACATAGACAAATTGATGGATGGAAAGAAAGAAGGTACGTAGGATGAAGTTTTAAAAGAGAACCTTAATCTTCTATCAAAAACTCAAAGAAGAGGCTATTTCTCTTCAAGAAAGAAAGAAGTTGCATGTGAAAATGACGGAGAAGGAGAGGTGGGATGCGAGCTAAGGGATGGAAGCTGCGTGGGGTGGAGTCGACGAGCTTGCGGTGTTGGGTCTTGAGGCAGAGGATGGTGCGATCCACATCCGTTATCTTGTATTTCTTCACAAATATATTCCTCGCCTCGGCTCCTCTCCAAACCTTGAGGGAAATCCAAAAATTAAAGGAAGATGGGAAAATCGCCGTCCCTCTCTTGGTGATGCTCAAGAGCCAAGATCTCGGTAGGAATGGCAAGGCGCCAGCTGCTCTATCGATGAATTGGGTTGGGCTCTGAAAAGAAAATTAGGTAAATGGTTAAATATGTTAACCTTATTAAAAGAGTTAAAACTCTAAAATCCGAACTTGACCTATTTAATAAATAGGTCAAAATAGGTTGACCCATTTGTAACCTAAATTTGTTTAGCCTGAATCCAAATCTATTTATTGTAGATCGGGTTGGCGCGTCAGATTATTTTTTGCTATCTCTAACCAGATTGCACAGAGTATTTTTCAGTGAAAAAATCTTAAATATCTTAAATTCTGTTTTAAGATAATACTTGAACTAATATACACACGAGCGGGCATCCACATATCCATGCATGCATTTACACCTTCTTCTTATATATTCTCAAAAATAAAAGAATTGAAAAACTACAATTTTATGATGAACTAAAATTCCAGCTGGCGGAAAGATTGAATGATATGCAAGGTCGTCCAGTTTAGACTCAATTATTATAATTTTTTTAATATGCGAAGCATTTCTCTAGGGCTCTGAGCCTTTAATTATTACACTCCCTCGATAAAACCAGAACTCCCAACAAACTCTTGCTGAATTGAGCAAGCCATAGCAGCCAAATCCAAAGCAAATGCATAAAGAAAAGAAATCAAACAATCCACAATCAACAGCGCTTCCGGCCCATCTAAAGCATAAAACACCGCTCGAAGAATAGCATATACAAAGAAGATCAAAAAATGCATGCCGGATGACTTGCGGGCACCGGAAGTGGCGGCCGGAGCGGTGACAAAGCCAGCGTCTGCGGCGGCGGTGACTGATCCCCTACCTGCCACGTCCAAACAATGTCCTTCAACGAAGGCCTCAGCTCCTGGTGATAAAATTTCTGGTACTCCAATGTATCGCCGGACAATTTCTTCATCTCCACCAGGAACAACGCCGGCGACACCTCGAAGATCTCGGCCTCGATCTCCAGCTGCCCCTTCCTCCCCTTCTTGCTCCCTTCCAGCTTCACCACCCCATCTTTCTCCTTGATCATCTTAAATCTCTCCATCTGCGCTATCTCCTCTAGCTTCGACACGATCGCCGCTGCCGGCTTCTTGGACGTGAACCTCGCCTCCGCTTTCACCCCCTTCTCCTTCTCGAATAATCCCGATAAATCGAACACCTGCGACCGCGATATAATATCGAATGCATTTAAACAGCACGGTCTTATCGGCGACATTGCCAACTTCTTCTTGATCTCCTCCTCCGCTTCATCTTTTTCTTCGTCTTCTGACGGGAAGGTGGCGCCATGCATGCAGCCATGCACGTCGCCATCTGATCTCGGACATGGCGATCCTCTATATTGCAGCGTCGGCGGCACTGGCTTGAATCCCTTTCGGAACCAGGAGTTCTCCATGAGCTTGGACATGGTGATCCTCGTATTCGGGTTCGGATCGAGCAACCGGGACAACAACTTCCGGATATCGGAGGGGAACCAGGTAGGGCACCTGAACTCCCCTCTGCTGATCTTTCCATACATTGTTATGAGATTAGGGTCGTTGAAAGGAAGGTACCCGGCCATGAGGACAAATAAGATCACCCCACAAGACCAGATGTCGGCCTTGGCGCCGTCGTAGCCTTTTCGGTTGATGACCTCCGGCGCGACGTAGGCCGGCGTGCCGCATGTCGTGTGGAGCAGCCCGTCTTGCCGTCTCGACCCACGGAGCGCGCTTAGGCCGAAGTCGGAGACCTTGAGATTGCCGCTATCGTCGAGGAGGAGGTTCTCCGGCTTTAGGTCCCGGTGATAGACTCCTCGGCTGTGGCAGAAGTCGACGGCGCCGACGAGTTGCTGAAAATATTTTCTTGCCATGTCTTCGCTGAGCCGGCCTTTGGCCACCTTGGCGAAAAGCTCCCCGCCGCGGACCAACTCCATGGCGAAGAAGATCTTGGACTTGGTGGCCATGACTTCGTAGAGCTGGACGACGTTGGGGTGGCGGACGAGGCGCATGATGGCGATCTCCCGCTTGATCTGGTCGATCATGCCGGTGCGGAGGACCTTCTCTTTGTCAATGATCTTGATGGCGACGGTCTCGCCGGTGAGGATGTTGCGGGCTTTGTAGACCTTGGCGAAGGTGCCCTGGCCGAGGAGGCGGCCGAGCTCGTAGCGGCGCATGAGGACGGTGCCTCTCTCCATCTTCTGCGATGATGACGGGTGGAAGCAGCCGTGGGGGTGGATATATTCGTATGAGGGGGTCTTCTTCTTCTTCTCAGCTAATGGTGGAGGCAAATATTTCGGCCCCCGGGCCCTGGTTTTCGAGTTGGGGGAGCCCTCCATGGAGGGAAGGGAGGGGTGGTGAAGGGTGACCCGGGTTTAAATCAGGGGCAAGAATTGGACAGGCTGATTGCCAACTAGATGGAGGGATGATGCAACGGGCTAAAGATGGTGAGAGCTGGGATAAGGTTTAATTAGCTGGTGGTCGTTAAGAAGGAGGGGTGCAAAGTTTGGGGAATGGGGAGGGAGGGAGATGCCAGGGCATATGATCTATATTTATATTGGTTTCTCTCATGGATTCAATTAAAATTTTAATGTAATGCAATGTTTTAGATGGTTGAGAAAGAATGAAGTGGACTTTCTGAAAGGTTCTTAAGCCCTCAGTACTCATGGAGCTAAATTTAATTTGGTGGGTGCTTCCTAATTTATCACTTCCCCTTCCGTTTTTTTTTTTTTGTTTTTGTTTTTTTCCCCTCTCTTTCCGGCATTTCGATCGATCATCACCGGATCTAGTTTAGCTGCAATGGGAAAAGTGTGGATTGTTGTTCCATATTAAATTTTATGGAAGAGAAATTAATCACTGCACGCGAATTTTTAAGGTTATTTCGCAATTTGGGGGTCCAAATCCTTAAATAAAAAAGTATCTACAAGCAGCAACACAAAAAAAGAAAAAAAGAAACAAATGTACGTAGCTGTTGAATACCAAAACCCTATGAATCAAAAATAAGAGCATAAAACAACTTTATCCAGTTACATTCTAAATTCTGACGTGCTGACATGGATAAATGCAAGCTTGAACAAATTTCATAAATTTATAGGAGGAAATCCAGTTATTGCCTCCAGTTGACTTTGCAAAAATGGCTCAGGAGATTTGGTGGCCTCATCGTTTCCAAAGAGTTGAAACTTTGCATTCTATGCTAGTATAGAGAGGAGGATTTGAAATAAGAAATTACTTGTGGAAAAATGTAATAAAAAAATAATGATATCGCAAACTTTTTTTATTCTCTTTGTGTAATTAAATAGAATATTACTCACCATGTAATAATAATCTTTTCTAACCTACTCAAGTAATTAACAAGAAAAATAATTAAGTAATCCACGCATAAGAGGCCACACAATTTTTTTAATATAGAAAATTTTTGATATGAAGAAAAAAACTACGAGATCCAGTCCAACTAAAAACTACGAGATCCATTCTAACTAAAATCTTCCACTACTTAGAATAATAAAAATATAATAGATCCTCTCTAGTTTAATTAGAAGTTGTACAAATATCAACAAGATTTAATGGTGGATTTCAATAATAAATAGCAAAATAAACAATATATCTCACCACGTGTTGATACTTGAAATAATCAATAGAGAAAACTTTTCAAAGATCAAAATTGTTCAATTTGTAGCTCTCAATATTGGAAATAAATATAGATAAAATTAACTATCCGATCATCCGATAAAATAGCACATTTTTTTTCTTCACCATTTCCATAGAGCCCCGCGGTCGTTTTTTTTCTTTTTCATTTTTTTTCTGCAATCACCCCACCCAAGTTGGCGGTTTGAAACTGTTTTCTTTTTTTTTAAATTTTAAAATTCAAATAAGGTGGATCTTTTTTTAATTTGTAAATTTAAATAAACTAGATCCCACGTGAGGAGCGACCACACCAACATCTTCTACTTGAAAACATCACTTAAAACTGAATTTTGATAGGAGGAATGAAAGCTCATCGATCATATCGATTAAGATAAGCAACTGGATACACCAAAAACAAAAAAAAACAAAAACAAAACAAAAAACAGCCACGAGCTGAGTCACTTATGAGGCAGATCATGTTCAAATGGGAATAACATAAGTGATGTATTTGTAAGAAAAAAAAAATATTCTTTCCATCATCTTAGTCAGATTTTTAATAAAAACCGCCCTATATTATTATTATTATTATTTTTGCTGAAAACAGAAGTCTCATACATAACGTGTATAAAAACATCCAAAAAAAATCAAAAAACAGTACATCACGAAGAGCTATAGGCAACTCCACCTCTTCCCCTCATAAATGGTCCCCGAAATGGTCAGTAACAAAAGAAGCTACCCAATCAGCATCCCCATTGGCCTTTCTAAACACATGCTTCGCTTGAAACACCAGCCCGTCGGAAACTATGGCTCGAATATCTTTCACCAGCGGATGGTAGTCGCCAAGCCCCCCAGAAGTCTGCCTCTGTGGCTTTTTTCAAGCAAAACCAACAATTGCATCTGTGGCAACGGCATTTTCTATTAAATATGCTTATTAAACTTTATTTGTGCAAGCTCAGAACTGTTATGAATTTTGCCCACTATGAAACCCCATCTGCCATGCATACATTGTGTCATACTCAGCAGTAATGCCACGACACCACACGTCCTAACTCCAGGTATAAAAATGATACCACCTTACAATTAGCCTATGCATGGATTTATGACCTAGAAAAAAGCTATCTATTACTCATGACATTACAGATATCCTACTAGTATGCCTAATGTAAAATCTTAAGGAGAATGAGAATGCTTTTGGATCATTGGAATAGACAGAAGATATTGGTTTTTGGAGTCGGGTCAATCCGCCTATGATAGGTCGACCCGATCTATTTTATTTGAAGGAAAAACAATTCTTCAATGACAATTGTTGGATATCTTATAACTACTAAAGGTAGTTAATTTTTGTCTCTCTATATATGGGTAGTTGCAAAACTATAGAGTTTTTTTGCGTACATATCCTTCTAAATTTTAAATTTTACATGAATATCCTTCCAAAATTGATATTTGCATGTATACCCTTATAAAATAATTGTTTTGCATGTATACCCTTCATTTTTCTTTTTTCTTGCATATATGCCCATCGCATCTAACGCCGTTAAGAAATTAGCAGTTTAAAATTAAAAATGACTGAAACACCCATAATAGGTAGATGTGTAGAAAAAAATTTGATAAGGGTGTATATGCAAATAATACTTTAGGAGGATATTTATGCAATTTCACATATTTACGAGGGTTTACATGCCAAAAAATCTAATTTTATTTTTTCTATTATAATCTGTTTTAGTTTTTAGAGAAATTTGTTAACCTAATACCCGCTTTAGAAATAAAAAGATACTTTCATAATTTTAATTAATTTTTAATTTAAATAAATATAATTTTGACTAATTATGTTAGCTCAATCATTATGTCAAAAGTATTCCAACAAAAAAAGTGTTTTGTGAGGGCAAGCAAGTAAATATTATTTTGGAGGGCATCCATATAAATTTTAATATTTAGAAGAGTATTTATACAAAAACCTAAGATTTTTTTTTTGCGTATATACCCTTTTAAATATATGAAATTGCATGAATACCCTCCAAAATTGCTATTTTCATATATACTCTTACAATCATTTCTTTTCGTATGTTTATCCATTAATAATATTTTCGTCATTTTAATTTTAAACTACTAACTTCTTAACGACATTAAATGGTATGGATATATATACAAAATAAGTGTTTGATGAGAGTATACATGCAAATATCAAAGAAATTTATAAAAATTACAATACTTAGGATGGTATGCTGCTGCCGCTTAATTGCTCGCCTACTGTGTCTTGCCAAGCGCAAAGCACAGCTTCCCCACTACAGGAAAATGGGTTTTTTCCGACGTTTTTTCTAGCCTTTACCGACGCTTATAAGCGTCGGCGAAAAAACAGCCGACGCTTACCAAAGCATCGCAAAAGCGTCGGCGATATCAGAGTGAAAAATTTTTTTTCCGACGCTAGGAAAAAGCATTGGCAAATGCTGGGCTTTACCGACGCTTTGTTAAGCGCCGGTGTACCCAGTTTTTCCAACACAATAAAGCGTCGGCATAAACTAGAACATGTATGCGGCGAATTGGGGCGAATTTTTTTCCGACGCTTAAACGGGTTTTTACCGACGCATCGCTTGTTGATTTTTACCGACGCTTTCCTTGCATCGGGGAAAGCGTGTCAGAGGAGATTTTTAACGACGCTTTAAAGCATCGAAAATGAATTTTTTAAAGAAAAAAAATTGAAAAACAAATACTAAGAAACATATTATAGCAATATGAACCTGCATTACGTTTACATCAAAACAAACATTCAGATCATTCAAAAAATTCGTATTGTCATATATGATGAAATTTACATAATAAGTTTAGAATTACAATGTATTTTGAAAAATATAAGAAAGATACGTGTGGAGTGATTGATTGAAACCCTATTTGATTTTGATGAGCTCAAAGCATTTGAGTATATCTTATATTTTACTAATGAATTCAATTGAGTGTTTCAGTGAAAATCTTGTCTAAATGTCTCTAGACTTGGCTCAAGATATTTTGGATAAGGTATGAAGTCAGATTGAACCAAAGTCTGAGACTCGAGTCGACTCCAGGATATTACGAGTCGACTCCAAGCGTATCAGAATCACTGACACGGCCTCGAGTCGACTCCAGACCAGTACGAGTCGACTCCGACTGAGAACAGACAGACGAACAGAAAGCATCAACTCAAAACCTGTCAGCGAGTCGACTCCTGAAGTGCGCGAGTCGACTCCGATGCTTACCGAGTCGACTCCGGAGTAATATGAGTCGACTCCAAGAAGCTACAGTCAGAAAAGTCAGAGAGCGTTATTTCGACCCTGAGATTCGAGTCGACTCCGGGGGAACGCGAGTCGACTCCGATGGTTGGCAGGTCGACTCCAAAGAAAGTGAGAGTCGACTCTCAGTGGAACACTAGGCAAAAGTCAGAGAACCGTTTTCGGACTCTGAGATTCGAGTCGACTCCCGCAATACACGAGTCGACTCCGAGACAGCGCGACACCAAAAAGGCAGAAGGCCATATTTCAAAAACTGAGAGGCGAGTCGACTCCCAGACAGCTCGAGTCGACTCCAAGGCAGCGCTCCACCAAAAAGACAGAAGGCCAAGTTTCGGAAACTGAGAGCCGAGTCGACTCCAGAGAAGTTCGAGTCGACTCCAAGACTGGACGAGCCAAAAGACAGAAGATCGGGAGTTCGGGCTCTGAGCGCCGAGTCGACTCCCAGGATTATCGAGTCGACTCCAGTGGGCCAAGTTGAAAATTGGCTCCGTGTATTTCACGAGATGAGCCGACTCCGAAAATGCCAAGTCAGCTCCAGAAGTTGGCGAGTCGATTCCGGGTCAAGACGAGTCGACTCCCAGTCGAAGAGGCCACTTTAATTCAAATCCGGAATAGTTGCCGAGTCGACTCCAGAAAAGCATGAGTCGACTCCCGCTACAGCCGAGTCGACTCCTGATCGCGCGAGTCGACTCCGACCCCCCAACGGACATATTGTCAGGTTGTGCAGAGTGTGCAGAACGGGCAGAAAAAGGTCTCTAATGGCTAGTTTCCATGGGGGATGGTTTAAATAGCCACAGAGGACTGTAGCAAGGAAGAGAACGACCATTCCATTCAAAGAGATCAAGCTTTCATTCTCTGCAAGTTGGTTTTCAACGAAAAGAGGGAAGAGCGGCATTAACTTCATCCAACTTCCTCTTCCCAGCATTTAAAGAAGCCTCCTCCTGCATTCAAGTCGACCAGACATTCAAGAGGAGACCCGAAGCTCAAGAAGCCCTACTCAACTCCAACTCAAACGTGTTTGAGGGCTTCTAACCTCTCTTCAGTTTATATTGTTATTTATCTGCTTTTGAGAAGCTTTGTTTTCCGTTTGTCCCTTTTATTTACATCTTGTCTTTGCTTGGTTCAATCGGGGGATTGAATCAAGGGTGTAGAGGTTGGTTGGTGAGCCGAGTGTAAAACCAACGTGTGTAAGGGTTCGATTGTGATCCCGGAAAAACAATCGAGGTGGTTCTAGTCGGTGAGCCAGGAAAAACCGACCGAGTTCGTTGTGAGCTCGTAAAATAACAAGTTTGGTTGTGAGCTTGTAAAACAACCGGCTGTAATCCAAGGGGTTATAGTGAATTCCCAAGTGAGACTTGGGGAGTGGACGTAGGAGCAAGGGTTAGCTCCGAACCACTATAAAATATTGTGTTTGTGATTGATTGTCTCTCTCTATTTCTCTCATTTCATTCACAGCACATATAAACGAATCAATCATCACGCTAAAGCATTAATTAGTCATCCACAAACGTTTTAAATAGCTAAGTTATTTTAAAACCCAATTCACCCCCCCCTCTTGGGTTGTCTATCTGGGCAACAAGTGGTATCAGAGCTTAAACTCTTCTACCTTAGAGTCAAAGATCAAAATGACAACCCCATTTGGATCTTCCCACATTGAGGGTCAGTCCACCCAAAGACCCCCTTTCTTTAATGGATCCGACTACTCATATTGGAAGGCTAGGATGAGAATATTTATCCAAGCCCAAGATTATGAGATGTGGACCATTATAGTGAATGGACCATACATCCCATCCATCTATGTAGAGGGTGTCAATGTACCCAAACTAGAAAAGGATTGGGATGACCATGACTTTAGGAAGGCACAACTCAATGCGAAAGCAATGAATGTGCTCTATTGTTCACTAGATAGGAATGAATTCAATAGAGTCTCTACTTGCAATTCTGCAAAAGAGATTTGGGATAGACTTGAAGTGACCCATGAGGGCACGAATCAAGTCAAAGAATCCAAAATAAATATATTGGTTCATAAGTATGAACTATTTAAAATGGATTCTAATGAATCAATCACATGCATGTTCACTAGGTTTACTGACATTGTCAATGGCCTAAAAAGCCTTGGCAAAAATTATACTAACAGTGATCTTGTCAGGAAAATTCTTCGCTGTCTACCAAGGTCATGGGAAGCCAAGGTGACGGCAATCCAAGAAGCTAAGGACTTGAACAAGCTTCCACTTGAAGAGCTCCTTGGATCCCTAATGACTCACGAGCTAACAATGAAGCAGCACAGCGAAGAAGAGTCCTCCCATAAGAAAAAGGTAATAGCTCTTAAATCTACATCATCTAACAAAGATCTGTCTTGCAGTAGCAGCAGTGAAGAAGAAGATCATGAGGGAGATGATGATGAGGCTCTCCTCGTGCGCAAGTTCAGAAAATTCATCAACAACAAGAAGTCCTATCATCAAAGGAGAGGCCCCTCAAATTCCTATCGGAAGGATAAAGGTAAGAAAAGGGAAAATGAGGGGATTGGGTGTTATGAGTGCAAGAAACCGGGGCACATCTGAGCTGAGTGTCCCTTACTAAAGAAGGGGAGCAAATACAAGAAGAAGAAAGCTCTCGTCACCACCCTATCGGACTCCGACTCATCATCATCATCATCGGATGATGAACAAGAAGAAAAGGCCAATTTCTGCTTCATGGCCAATGAAAATGAGGTAACGTCCGAATCGCATCTAGATTTTACATTTGATGAATTGTATGATGCATTTAATGAACTAATGATTGAATATAAGGCCATAAATCTTAAGAATAAAGAGCTAAAGATAGCTAATCAATCATACCTACATAAATATGATAAATTAGTTAAGGATAAGGACTCTATCACCAAAGAAAATTTAGAACTTAAGACAAGCAATCAACTCTTAACTCAAAAGACTAATACCTTGAGTAAAGATAATGAAAAATTAACTAAGAAAATTTCAGAACTTAAAAACAATAAACAAATCTTAAACGGGAATCTCATAAAAGATTTAAACATTCTAAAAACCGAAAAACAAACTCTAACTAAAGAACTTGAAAAGTACAAACCTTTGGTTGAAAAGTTTACATATAGTTCTGAAAAATTGAATATGATACTTAATAGTCAACGAGCAGTATTTAATAGAGCGGGTTTAGGGTATAAACCAAAAAACAAGCAAAAACTTCTTAGTAACTTCTTTGTTAAAGCTGGGGAAAGTAAAACTAAGAAAATAACCTGTTTTTGTTGTGGAACCTTAGGACATAAAGCAAATGTGTGCGATTATAGAAAAGGTAAAACTAAAAGAAAAATTAAAAGGGTATGGGTTCCAAAAGGAACCAACATGACTAACCATGAAGGACCCAAGAAAACTTGGGTACCTAAGATTATATGATCTACTTGTGTAGGAGTGTCTTGCAGCCAAGGTCAACAAAAATTGCTGGTACTTGGATAGTGGCTGCTCAAGACACATGACGGGTGACAAGGATCAATTCTTCACCCTTGAAGCTAAGAAGGGAGGTGCTGTGACTTTTGGAGACAACAACCAAGGTCACATCATTGGTATAGGTAAAGTACAAATTACCCCTTCTACTTTTATTGATAATGTTAGGTATGTTGACGGTCTTAAGCATAATTTATTAAGCATTAGTCAATTATGTGATAAAGGTTATGATGTTATGTTTAAACCATCACTATGCATTGTAGCAAACCCAAATGACAATAGTTTAGTTTTTTAAAGGAATAAGACGTGGGAATGTGTATGTTGTAGATCTTGAGGATCTTGCCAAACACAACCCATGCTTAGTTGTTAATGAAACTAAGGACAATGATGCTAGTTGGCTATGGCACCGTAAGTTAGGTCATGCAAGCATGGACACAATATCTAAATTAGTTAAAAGAGATTCCGTGATAGGTTTGCCAAAACTAAGATTTGAAAAGAATAAAATATGTGAAGCTTGTCAATATGGCAAACAATCTAGGAACTCCTTTAAATCCATAAAATGTGTCTCTACTTCTAGACCTCTAGAATTATTACACATGGACCTGTTCGGACCAACTAGAACAACAAGCCTAGGCGGAAATAAATATGGTCTAGTTATTGTAGATGATTATTCTAGATACACATGGGTCGTGTTCTTAGCTCATAAGGATCAAGCATTTTCTGTTTTCAAGAAATTCTATAAAGAAGTAACCAATGCTAGAGATACCTCAGTAATAGCTATTAGAAGTGACCATGGTACCGAATTTGAAAATCATTTATTTGATGAGTTTTGTAGTAAAAAGGGAATAACACACAATTTTTCTGCACCTAGGACACCACAACAAAATGAAGTTGTGGAGAGGAAAAGTAGAACTCTAGAAGAAATGGCTAGAACTATGTTATGTGAAGGTAACCTCCCTAAGTACTTTTGGGGAGAAGCCATTAATACTTCTTGTCATATATTAAATAGAGTTTTATTGAGACCCATTATAAAGAAAACACCTTATGAACTTTGGAAAAACAGAAAATCAAAGGTAAATTACTTTCATATTTTTGGATGTAGGTGTTTTGTTCATAATAATGGAAAAGATAATCTAGGTAAATTTGATTCTAAATCTGATGAGGGCATATTCTTAGGATATTCTACAACTAGCAA
The DNA here is from genome assembly GCF_009389715.1 of Phoenix dactylifera. Lineage (NCBI taxonomy): Eukaryota > Viridiplantae > Streptophyta > Magnoliopsida > Arecales > Arecaceae > Phoenix > Phoenix dactylifera. The sequence continues at coordinate 9,621,785 of NC_052395.1, forward strand.
AGCCTATAGGGTCTTTTATAAAAGAACCTTAGTTATAGAAGAATCTATACATGTTGTATTTGATGATTCTAGTGACATTTCTTCTAGCAAGAGAGTTAATTTTGATGATGATGCTGAAATTCTTGAAGAAAAGATAGATGAGATGACATTACAAGATAACAATCAAAAATTAATCGAAGATGCATCATCAGGCCAAGAGACTATAGTAGATCATGGGCTAACTAAGGCTTGGAGGTATGCTCACGGGCATCCTAAGGAATTAATTCTAGATGATCCATCACAACCTGTTAGGACTAGAGCATCCCTTAGGAACTTAAATAATCATCTAGCCTTTGTTTCACATTTTGAGCCCAAACACATAGAAGAAGCCGAAAATGATGTAAATTGGATAAATGCAATGCAAGAAGAATTAAACCAATTTACTAGAAACAAAGTATGGAATCTAGTTGAAAGACCTTCTGAATATCCAATTATAGGTACCAAATGGATTTATAAAAATAAACTTGATGAAAATGAAATTGTAATAAGGAATAAGGCTAGACTAATAGCAAAGGGCTATAATCAAGAAGAAGGTATAGATTTTGATGAAACCTTTGCTCTTGTAGCTAGACTTGAGGCTATTAGATTATTATTAGCATATGCATGCTCTAAGAACTTCAAATTATTTCAAATGGATGTAAAAAGTGCATTCTTAAATGGGTATATTAATGAGGAGGTATATGTAGAACAACCTCCTGGTTTTGAAAATCATCAATACCCCAATCATGTTTATAAATTGAACAAAGCACTTTATGGGTTGAAACAAGCACCTAGAGCATGGTATAAAAGGCTTAGCAAATTTCTATTAGAACATGAGTTCTCTAGGGGTAATGTAGATACAACACTATTTCTGAAAAAGCAAAACAAAGATATGTTGTTAGTGCAGATTTATGTTGATGATATCATTTTCAGTGCTACTAACAATCGCCTCTGCGAAGAATTTGCTGATTTGATGCAGAGTGAATTTGAGATGAGCATGATGGGAGAGCTGAACTACTTCCTCGGACTTCAAATCAAACAGTCCGAAGGAGGTATCTTCATCAATCAAGCCAAATATATCAAGGAGATGCTCAAGAAGTTTGATATGGAGGGAAACAAGTCAGTCAGCACCCCCATGAGCTCATCATGTAAATTAGACCAAGATGAATCAGGTAAATCTGTAGATCAGAAACTATATAGAGGTATGATAGGATCTTTATTGTATCTTACTGCAAGTAGGCCTGATATCATGTTTAGTGTTTGCATGTGTGCAAGATATCAGTCTAATCCTAAGGAATCACATCTAATTGCAGTTAAGAGAATCTTTAAATACCTAATAGGAACTAAGAACATAGGTTTATGGTATTCTAAAGAATCTAGTCTGAACTTAATAGGATATACAGATTCAGACTTTGCTGGATGTAAACTTGATAGAAAAAGCACCAGCGGGTCATGTCAATTTCTAGGAAAAAACCTAATCTCATGGTTTAGTAAGAAACAAAACTCGGTTGCATTATCTACTGCTGAAGCTGAATATGTTGTAGCCGGGAGTTGTTGTGCTCAAATCTTATGGATCAAACAACAATTAGAAGATTATGGCATTAAACAAGATAAAATACCCATTAATTGTGATAATACAAGTGCCATTAATCTAACAAAAATCCAATTCAGCATTCAAAAACTAAACATATTGAGATAAGACATCACTTCATAAGAGATCATGTACTGAATGGTGATGTGACACTTCAATTTGTTTGTACTGATAATCAATTAGCTGACATTTTTACAAAACCCTTAAGTGAAGAGAGATTTAGTGTGCTTAGGAGGGGATTAGGAGTGATTGATCCATCCTAGTGGTAGTTTCCACTAGATTCATTGATTTTGATGATTAGATTGTGGTTAAAATAGAGTTTCTTTTCAATGATCATCAAATCAGATCATAATTTAGTGATTTTCCCTCATTCGGCACGAATATAGCATGATTTTAAGGTGCGTGCCAGGGTTCGAGACGACTCGAGCATGTTTCAGAGTCGGCTCGTAAGGGGGAGTCGACTCGCACATTTACGGGAGTCGACTCGAGATCAATGGCCGCAGAGGGTGAGTCGACTCGCATACAGTCGGGAGTCGACTCGAGGTCAATAGGCGCATAAGAAGAGTCGACTCGCGCATATTTTGGAGTCGACTCGAGGTCGAGTCGACTCGCAGTCGGGATCCGACTTTTTAACCCTAACTTCATCGCTTAGAAAACATTTCTTTTCACCGCCGCCACTGTTCAAAACCCTAGAGTCGACTCGTAGATCGTCTCCGGCCGCCCCTAGGTCCTTTTCCCGTCGATTTTTCATCGCCCATTAGGTTTTCATCCCATTCTAGGTCAACCATGCCTCGCAAATCCGTTGTTTCAAGCCGGAAGAGGCCCCATTCCGCGACCGGTGCCGAGCGGCGTTCCAAGGCTCGGAACGACCCCGTGAGGCCACAACCTCCGGCTCGTTCCCCGCCGAGGGCGGTTCCCGCGAGGCCGTGTGCCGGGAAGGCGGTCACCACCGGGAGATACGTCGATTTCGACTATCTCTCCCGGGAGGGCTTCACCATAGGTGAGAGATTGCGTGTCCAGGGCTTAGAATATTTCCTTACGTTAGATCTCCCCACATACCCTGGATTAGTTAGAGAGTTTTACGGTACCGTCCATCGGAGAGATGGGGGTATAGAGGGCATGGTAGCCGGTGTCCCTTTGTTCATTTCGGAGGATATCATTGCCCACATCCTCCACCTTCCACAAGTAGGGGTGGCTCCCACACACCCCGAGGATAGGACTGAGGCCCTTACGGCCATTCTAGGATACCCACCTCAGTCCCCCTTAGATGAGGTGTCCACTAGCTCACTTCCTGTTGAGGTGCGGATCCTCCTGAGCATCTTGTCTAGGTCCATCTTCCCGAAGACTGGGCGCTTCGATTTTGTTTCTGAGAGGGACCTCGCCCTTATGTTTTATATTCTTCAGGACACCCCAATCAACTTTCCCAAACTCATTTATAGGCATCTATGTGAGCCACTAGATCGACCTAGGCTCACCCTTCCCTACGGTATGTTGTTCACTCTTTTGTTTAGGGAGTACGAGATTCTTATTCCAGAGGGGGAACCCTCTCGCGCATTGCGATGGACAGATCGCATGCGTCCGGGGACCCTACACAGGATGGGGTTTCGGAAGGTCGAGGGGACATGGGTTAGGAAGTCTTCTACCTCCACACGTACCACCAGACACTCTCCTAGTCCTGACCCAGACTCTGATTATCCCACTCAGCCTTCCACTCCAGTACCCTCCACCTCAGCCGGACCCTCCTCCTCAGCTCCACCACCCATGGCGGTCCGGATTGCTCCTGAGCAGCTCCTGGAGTTGCGGCAGGAGATTGTCCGAGACCTGCGGGATGATCTACTTCGGGAGCTCTGAGGTTCAGTGCCTGCTCCCACTCCTGCACCCACATCTTCTGAGTTGGTCCCTTCCTTGACTGCCGTGACTGACATGACGGCCCATGTACGGGAAGAGATCTACAATGTCCGGAGCTTGATCCAGGCTCAGTTCTCCAGCATGAGTGAGGCCACGGGTATCACTCGGAAGATGCGCGATGACATCCGGAAGGACATGAGCACCACTACTCAGGGGGCCGAGCGCTTGTCGAATGTGCTCATCGACAAGCTGGATGCACTTCAGAAGTCGGTGACCGAGCTCGACACGATGCATAGCAGGGCCACCTCGGCCATCATCCGACAGCTGAGCGCATGCCTCGAGGAGCCACATCCTCGAGAGGAGGAGACACATCCTCGAGAGGAGGAGATACATCCTTGAGAGGAGGAGCTACATCCTCGAGAGGAGGAGTTACATCCTCGAGGAGACCTTAGCTGTTTTTGTGTTGACATGTATTGTTTTGCTTTACTTATTGTATTCTCACATGTATTTACATATAAATCAATACAATGAGTAGCCATATTGTCTGCAATTCTGTGCCATTTGATCTATGATTGATTGTGTGTTCTGATTACCTCCTTTTTGATACGATGACAAAAAGGGGGAGAAATATTTAATAGATATGTAAATGGAATCAACATAAAAGGAATCAAAATGAAAATTAAAACATAATTTGTTCTTAGTGGATTTGGTACCTCGAGGCTCATTATCTCTCTGTTGGGGCTCCTAATGGAGTAATCTCCGAAATCTATTCAAGGGATATTCGGAGATTAGCTGAATCCAACTCAAGAACAAATTGACAGATTTTTCCTCTAAAAACTAAAAATTTAAAATCAAAAAATTCAATACATTAAAAGAAAATTCAGAGAATCAAATCATAAGTAGAATGCATATGTTGAGGGGGAGAATCTGAATGTTTTTAAGAAAGCTAAATCATTAAATATATATAAGCCAAACAATTGATTGCATGATATGAAGGCTTATATAATTCCAAATGAAAGGGGGAGCTTTAATTCCAAAATTTATTGCTTCACACCTTTCAAGCTTGGATATATTAAATTACCAGACATTTGAATTCATTTATGGATTTTATTTCCTTGTTTATTGAGCAATTCACTTTACATATACTCAAAGTTTTGTCATCATCAAAAAGGGGAAGATTGTGGAGTGATTGATTGAAACCCTATTTGATTTTGATGAGCTCAAAGCATTTGAGTATATCTTATATTTTACTAATGAATTCAATTGAGTGTTTCAGTGAAAATCTTGTCTAAATGTCTCTAGACTTGGCTTAAGATATTTTGGATAAGGTATGAAGTCAGATTGAACCAAAGTCTGAGACTCGAGTCGACTCCAGGATATTACGAGTCGACTCCAAGTGTATCAGAATCACTGGCACGGGCTCGAGTTGACTCCAGACCAGTACGAGTCGACTCCGACTGAGAACAGACAGACGAACAGAAAGCATCAACTCAAAACCTGTCAGCGAGTCGACTCCTGAAGTGCGCAAGTCGACTCCGATGCTTACCGAGTCGACTCCGGAGTAATATGAGTCGACTCCAAGAAGCTACAGTCAGAAAAGTCAGAGAGCGTTATTTCAACCCTGAGATTCGAGTCGACTCCGGGGGAACGCGAGTCGACTCCGATGGTTGGCAGGTCGACTCCAAAGAAAGTGAGAGTCGACTCTCAGTGGAACACTAGGCAAAAGTCAGAGAACCATTTTCGGACTCTGAGATTCGAGTCGACTCCCGCAATACACGAGTCGACTCCGAGACAGCGCGACACCAAAAAGGCAGAAGGCCATATTTCGAAAACTGAGAGGCGAGTCGACTCCCAGACAGCTCGAGTCGACTCCAAGGCAGCGCTCCACCAAAAAGACAGAAGGCCAAGTTTCGGAAACTGAGAGCCGAGTCGACTCCAGAGAAGTTCGAGTCGACTCCAAGACTGGACGAGCCAAAAGACAGAAGATCGGGAGTTCGGGCTCTGAGCGCCGAGTCGACTCCCAGGATTATCGAGTCGACTCCAGTGGGCCAAGATGAAAATTGGCTCCGTGGATTTCATGAGATGAGCCGACTCCGAAAATGCCAAGTCAGCTCCAGAAGTTGGCGAGTCGACTCCGGGTCAAGACGAGTCGACTCCCAGTCGAAGAGGCCACTTTAATTCAAATCCGGAACAGTTGTCGAGTCGACTCCAGAAAAGCATGAGTCGACTCCCGCTACAGCCGAGTCGACTCCTGATCGCGCGAGTCGACTCCGACCCCCCAACGGACATATTGTCAGGTTGTGCAGAGTGTGCAGAACGGGCAGAAAAAGGTCTCTAACGGCTAGTTTCCATGGGGGATGGTTTAAATAGCCACAGAGGACTGTAGCAAGGAAGAGAACGACCATTCCATTCAAAGAGATCAAGCTTTCGTTCTCTGCAAGTTGGTTTTCAACGAAAAAAGGGAAGAGCGGCATTAACTTCATCCAACTTCCTCTTCCCAGCATTTAAAGAAGCCTCCTCCTGCATTCAAGTCGACCAGACATTCAAGAGGAGACCCGAAGCTCAAGAAGCCCTACTCAACTCCAACTCAAATGTGTTTGAGGGCTTCTAACCTCTCTTCAGTTTATATTGTTATTTATCTGCTTTTGAGAAGCTTTGTTTTCCGTTTGTCCCTTTTATTTACATCTTGTCTTTGCTTGGTTCAATCGGGGGATTGAATCAAGGGTGTAGAGGTTGGTTGGTGAGCTGAGTGTAAAACCAACGTGTGTAAGGGTTCGATTGTGATCCCGGAAAAACAATCGGGGTGGTTCTAGTCGGTGAGCCAGGAAAAACCGACCGAGTTCGTTGTGAGCTCGTAAAACAACAAGTTTGGTTGTGAGCTTGTAAAACAACCGGCTGTAATCCAAGGGGTTATAGTGAATTCCCAAGTGAGACTTGGAAAGTGGACGTAGGAGCAAGGGTTAGCTCCGAACCACTATAAAACATTGTGTTTGTGATTGATTGTCTCTCTCTATTTCTCTCATTTCATTCACAGCACATATAAACGAATCAATCATCACGCTAAAGCATTAATTAGTCATCCACAAACGTTTTAAATAGCTAAGTTATTTTAAAACCCAATTCACCCCCCCCTCTTGGGTTGTCTATCTGGGCAACAATACGTATAAAACTCCTTAGATAATGGTCTCAAAAATATCAGTGACCGGATTCAGCACCATCATCTCTACGAGCTGTTGAAGTATCAGAAATCTATAAAAAAAAAAGAGAAACTTTACAAGTTATGAAAATCATTAACTCATGAAAATAAGTGATAATTATGTAAAGTCATCAAATATATATAGTTATTTACCCGAGGAGGGAGAAATCGCCGCAACATAGATGAAATATGCTCAAATGAGACTGCAAAGTTTGTTGGTTCTGTTTCAGCTCTGCCAACTCTGCCTGATGGCGATCCTTCATATCTTCAATTGTTGCCCGAAGTCTACTAACTTCTGCATTGCTACTACCTTCTCCAACATTTCTTGTATACATTCCCACTGTAGATAACTGAGTAGGGATAACTCTAATGCCATAACCCCTCACTCAACCATAACGCTCTAGGCCCAATAATTCGGCGAGCACTTGAGCTTCGACATGACTGGTCGCGTCGGATGATGATGACTCCTCGACACGCTCTAAATAAGAGTTCTTGCCCTGTCCTATAATGCACAAAAGAAAAAGTCATATTAATGTATGGCAATAATAGAATTAATAATAATATCGTTGAAAGATTCAAAGATGAATACATACAACTATATCTTTTGCCTCCTCCCGAACAAAACTACCATCTCGGTGGGTGTGAGTCATCTTATAAAACTCCACCTTACTAGGCTCCCTTCCATTATCATCCATCTACAACAAAAAGTATATTGACAAGCTAGTTATCATGATATATGCTATATGATAGAACATTTTAAAATAGTTTCAAAAAGTTTCAAAATAACTTACGAATTCAGCTCTAAGTCTAGCATAACTCATCGAGCCTGAAGTATGAGGAACAGTCTGAGAGGCTCGTACAGCTCTACCAATGTTGAAATATGTCTTCCCCAAAAAATAAACAATATAATATATTTAATGTATAAATTTGTAATCTATATTATTAGTAAATATAATCTAAGGAATTGAAAAAATATATATAATCTGAACTTTCTTTGAAAACCAGTAGTGGACAAGCTCCCTCTATTGATGAGGGATTACATTAGGAGGGAAAACACGAGTCACCTCCTCTTCGGTCATGCCCACGTACTTCCAGTCTGCCTTTAGTTTCGCCTTATATTCTTTCCATTTGCGGTTGACGAACTTCAGCACCCAATCTGGCTATTTGCAGGAAGGACAAACTTTTTCTACACTAAAATCAAGAATGTTATAACAATGATAAATCAAAAAATAAAATTGTGATAGTAAGCAAATTCAATTCTTTACCTCAATAACTTTAAAAAGCTCAATCTTATACGAAGGAAGCATTTCATTCCATTTCGTATAGTTGAGCGGATACAACTGACCCTTCTGTGCAACCGATCCTAGAAAAGTCGATAAAATGCTTGTAGCCCTCTTGATAGGCTATCCCAGTTCATTGCATTGGACGACGATCTTCTCATCCTCATGTAGGCTCCACACGTCCTGTGCTCGAGTGGGTCCTCATGTCCTCCTCACTCTCCCTAGTCCATCTATAAAAATAAAATAAAATATCCATGTATTGTAATAAAAAATAATATAAAAAATGTAAATCAAATTATCCTGGATGTGCACGTCATTCATGTCTGGACAATCAACAGGTGGCACGTGCGCAGACTGAGACTCGTGCTGCTGGGGCTCGTCGGGCAGTTGGGACCGTAGGGACTGATCGGAAGAAAATCCCACGGATGTGTGCTGAAACTCAACATCTCTGAATCGTTTTCCTCGCGGCATGTTGTTACCTAGTATGCACAAAAAAAAACAATATTAGTTAAATAATAAATAAAATCTAAATAAATTGCAATAAAATATGTATGTTTCACCATGTTGTTTCTTGTGTTTTAAACACTATAAGACCACAAGATTCATTTCAAATATGCATTTAGATAATATGGCTTTCCTCGGAACCGCTAACTGAGGACTCCATAAAAATTAGCAACATCTGCTATTTCAAGAGATAAGTGTTGATCAGTTATAATATGAATTCCAACATGTAGATTGGGTGTTGGGATGTCATAATATCCTGTCAACAACGTAACTAGTTTGGATTGTAGTCCAATTACCTATCCTGCTCAAAGGAGTCTCTGTCTGGAATAAATCATGCATTCCTATGTGGTATCTAATTTTTAATGATACTAACTCATTATAAACACAGTAACATTTGAGATTCAAGTCTGAAGATTAAGAAATGAAGCTTTCATGAATAAATTATTTGTCATCTGATAAACATGACAAGTCATCTTCTGGCATTCAATGCACATAATCACGATTCTCATACATCTCTAAATACAAAGGTTTATTACTGTCAGTGAGTCTATCATGATTTATTTAGCATTTCCTCCTAGCTTATAGGTCTGAAAAGGATCTGCTCATAGGACCTTTCGCCATAAAACAGTTCTTGCCCAACTTGAATTCAATAACCTCCAAATGTGGTCGTTGTAAGATTGTTGACCCATGTTTGCCAATTGGGTCAGCAATCCTTTTCTTATTTCCATGACTTCTTTGAAAAGGTCAAGAAATGCCATATGTTCTGAGCACTTGGTAGCATGTTGGTCACTATCACTGCCCATTTACAGGACACAAACATTCTTTTTCCACCTACAGAATCCCTCAAATAATTATATAAATTGTTTTTTACACCTTCTTGATGGTTGTAGTAATGAAATATGGGAGGGCTATTCTTTAGTGAAGAGTTCAATTCACGAGTCTTATGCAATGAATTATATACATTACTAGTATGAACAGTGAGATGCTCGGCAGGTGTTTGTGTTGGCAAATTATGTTATTACATATTATAATGGGAAGGGAAAATATTAGTGGCACCAATACAGGTAAAAGTTAAGAACTTTTAAGAGATGCTTTGAATATGTGCAAAGAAGATCTTTCCAATTTGCTTCAGTAAGTGGTTCCCTGTAGGCTGAAACATCAGTATGAGGGGATAACCAAAGGAGACAGGTAAGATAATAAAATAACTCAAAGAGCTGATGGACTATACCTTAGTTAGGTTGTACTTGTGTAGTAACATCCATTTAATCTACCAAGAATTTATCGGTAAATCTTATAATCTATGTTTTTATTAACTAGGAGAATATCTACACATTTATATTTGTACAGATTATATAAAAGACACACTTATTATGAATAGTGTCTTCGTAAAATATGTATGCTATCATGTTGACTGTTAAAAGAGAGACATTTTAGTACTATTGGTTATAGTTCACGACTCCTTTGTGTTCTTGCATAACATGTTATCCAGTGGTTTGTGAGTTTCAAACATGTTTTTGTTGCTTATTGTTAAGCAGCTTTTTAGAAGCATTAAAAAAAAGTCCAGTTGAAACAACAATATTTGAAACAACTATATTGAGGTTTCAAGCCTCTTGTGGATATTTTTGCATTTAAATGATAGATGGTACAAGAACTTTCTGCTAAATTGTGCATTTTATGGATATTTAAAGAAATCCGCACCAAGTTTGAAAACTTTGTAAACAATCTAATGCTCTTGCTGCTCCAAGTCAGAAAGGACACTAATCTTCATGTTAACGGATCATGAGGATCATGCAATTAATAAATGCTAAAATAAGGAAGAACATTTCAAAAGACTCGGGAAATGTGGATAAACTATGACAATCACTAATACAAACTCATGGATCTATAGGGTATAATTCCTCTAATTAGTTGCTAGTTATAATTAAATTTTTTAATTTAATTAAACTTTTAGATTAATATATATTCGATTTATACTGCTCTTACCTTAATTTGTAATTAGTATTTAATACTTTATATCAAAATAAAGGCTCCCTTCCCATCCTTTATTTATACTAGTCAAACTTCATAATTGTTCAATCCAAAACAGAGAGTCAGAAAAACAGAGGCATGTAGACCAAAACTGAATACAAAAGTCATAAAATGCTGATTATTGCTCGTTTTCTTTATTCTTCATTTTACCAACATTATATTTCACCAAGTTAATCAAAACATTTAGAGATTATAACGCTATTACGAGATCAAAACTGCGAAATTAGAAGGAACAAAAAAAATATCTTCCATACCTTCGCCAGAGATTCGTCGGGAGAAGCGGTTGGAGGAGAGGGTACGGAGGACGCCGAATGCTGGATCGTCGCCACCGGAGAGGAGGGAGGAGGAGGGGACAAGGGTCGGCGCTCAGAAAACCCTAGAAATCCTAAGTTTTGGAGAGCGTGGATGCGGAGGAGGGAGGAGCTAGGGTCGGCTAGAGCTTGATATCGATCGAGAATGGGGAAGAAGGAGGGCGGCCGCTGGGTTTTGTTTAGAATTAGATTTTTGACGACGCGTAGTTTGTTTAGAATTAGATTTTCGACGACGCGAATATGTATCGTCTTAGGTTTTACAGTATAACGACGCTAATTAGCATCGTATGTTGCCGACACTTTTAAAAAGCATCGGCCTTTTTTATGCGCTAAAAGGAAACCGCCGATGCTTGTATAAGGCATCGGCGAAAACCAATTTTGCTGTAGTGCCCTCCTCGCCTTGCCGGAAGCCCCACAACTCCACTTCGTCGTTCTCTTGAAGGAAACTTCGGTTCAATAAGTACTTGTACTCCTTGCCTTTGATCACAGGGGATCTAGAGCAGTCCCAGCGAGTGAGCGTCAAGTGGCAGCGAAACCCGCTCCGAGAGTAGACCCATACCTTCAGTCCTTGAACACGATCGGTGCCGGGCATGTTCCTCCTTGCTGGGGGTTGAAGAAGATTAGCAGCGGCCTTCTCGGCCTCAGAGAGCAGATCTCCGGAGCCGCTCTATGGGGGCGTTCTTGGGAGGGATATCGAAGGGGCCGCTGGAGGAGCAGATCTCGCCAGGGTTTCCACGCTCGCGGCCGCTCTCCTCATCGCATTGCCGCATGTACCTGTTGGGGGACGCCACCGGGCGGCAGGCCATCGCTGTCGCAGGAGAGATGACACCGTTGCGGTGGATCTGCTACCACTAAGCATCAAACGGCGGTCGATCGTTCCCCTCTCCGTCTCCAAAGAATCAATCGAGAAAGAGAGAGAGAGTAGGGTTCGCAAAGACCAGTAGGAGGAATACTGCCCTCCTTTTTATTGAGGGGCGGCTTACCTGGCGGATTGGAGAAGAAAACTTAAGAGATGGTGGGAATCGGAAGCAAGGGGGACTTCTTCTTCGTTATTTCCTCCCTCTGTTCTCTCTCTCTTCCTCTTCCCGCGCCGCTCCTTCTTCGATATCTCGCTTCCCCTTTCCGGCCAAGAAACTTCCCTCCAGGAAGACCGGCAGGAAAGACGGTGATAATGAAAGAGGAAGTTTCCTCGAAGCTTCTTTCCTACTCCCTGCAACCATATATGTGTCAAGAACGTCAGGTCAAGACTATTTCGTTGAAGCCCACCGGTAACGTCTCTCTATTAGTCTATGGTGTTAATGATGCATCATAGCCTATTATTCGAGCAGAACAGAACATCTGGCAGGGTGCCGGTACGGCTCACGCATATCCTGTCATTGTGAAAAGAATAGTGATGAAAGAGAGGGCGGATTTCAAAAAAACAGATGTAACCCCTTTCAGGATAGGTCCTAAGTCCTACTAACTCGTGAGGCCTCTAATGCAGAATCAAAAGAGTTTGATTAAGTAACGATGATTATCTAATAACATAAGTACTTCCAGAGTCCAGACTGAATGGATTGCATGCCGGTATTCCGTTGCAAGACATGACTTCAGATGATGACATGGTTCATAGGCATTCCTAGAGAGTCAGAACGTAGCTTAAAGGTCACATGGAAACATTCAAATTCTTAACACTCAGGTCAAGACTATTTCGTTGAAGCCCACCGGTAACGTCTCTCTATTGTCTATGGTGTTAATGATGCATCATAGCCGTTTGTTCGAGCAAGATAGGACAGCTGGCGGGGGCGCCGGTACGGCTCACGCATATCCTATCGTTGTGAAAAAAATAATGATGAAAGAGAAGGCGGATTTCAAAAAGAAAGATGTAACCTCTTTCAGGACAGGTCCTGAGTCCTACTAACTCGTGAGGCCTCTAACGCAGAACCAAAAGAGTTTGATTAAGTAACGATGGTTATCTAATAACATAAGTACTTCCAGAGTCCAGACTGAATAGATTGGATGCCTGTATTCCGTTGCAAGACATGACCTCAGATGATGACATGGTTCATAGGCATTCCTAGAGAGTCAAAACGTAGCTTAAAGGTCACATGGAAACATTCAAATTCTCAACACTCAGGTCTGCATTTGGGCCATTGCCGAGATGCCATTAATGTTCTCTCTCTCTCTCTCTCTCTCTCTGTGAGAGAGAACCATGCACCATGTGTTTAATTGATGAAGTTTCATTGCACAAGTACTTATTAAACCATAAGGTCAGCGACCTGTCCTCTTATTGCGTGGTCCCTCTCTCTCTCACACACACAGACATAGGGCTGGTGCTTAATCCTCCTCCGAGAGTCTGCGTTCTTTGTGTTTGAACCGATTCGGCGAAAGGAATCCACCATGCATGTGTCATGCAAAATCTGTATCCGTTCTAGAAGTACTTGACTTTTCTTCTGCCATTAAAAGAGGAGATTCTTCCACGTCCCTTGATGCACTCTTGTGGGTAAAAAAAACCATGGCACTCGACGACCAAAACCATGGCCAAAAGTTCTTTGCTTGGAAAGCAACAGTTCTTGGTGCTTGCTATCCTTGCTTAAGCTTATCCCATGTTTTTTTGGTATCATCTGGCTGTCGCTGAAAGGAGGTAATTTCGGAGCATGTAGTAACGTTTCCTTCCTTTTTCCTTCTTTCTCTGTATCAGTTATTGTCATAGGAAAGGTCTTTCTAGCTTCTGGTAAGTAATGGTTCTATTATTATTACTACTACTACTACTACCAGAAAGGTTTTCTTCTAGCTTTTGGTAATGTTTCTTCTTTCTCTTTCTCCTATATGTTACTGTTATCAATATTTCCTTGATATTTTTCTTGGAGGGATTTTACTTTGTTTCCTGCTTAGAAAAAAGAAAATTGCTAAAGTCGGTGCTCCATTAACGGGGTTCTGTTGGAATCTTTAGGCAACTAAGCGCCTCCTGTTCCCCATCTTTAATTAGTGGGATTTTGCTAGGGCGGATGGAGTGGGTCTCCATTGCTACTTATGGTAGAACCTGCATTTGTTCCCTCTCCAACTTGCACTCAAAGTGTTAATGCTCTCCCCAAGTGCCTTCCACCCCAAAAGAAAGCTTCTTGCGTCGAAGACGTAGGCTTCAAGCCCTCCCTGGCTCCAAGCCTTCACATAATTCCCTAGCATCATTCCAGGGTTTTAAAAATATCAAAACAATTAGGACATGCTTGGTTGGGAGGATTTGGGCTCTTAGATGGAAATAAGTGACTCTCATTTGAACTGTTTGATTGAGGAGAGTTTCAGCGCCCCCCTCCCCACCCCCCCAACTTAGTTCTGACTCTCTTTTAATATTGAAATTTCATTCCAATTTCGATTCCGATCACAAATCAAACATATCCGAAAATATAGCCATTTCGATCCTGATTTCGATTCCAATTTCAATCGCGAACCAAATGCGTCCTTATATGTTCTAGAGCTCCCAATTGACTCCCGGCAATACCTACAGGCACTTCCCTGGGGCATCAGTCCTAATTAATACCACTACTCAAGCATGCATGCTTTATTGCAAATCAACGAGGTGGTCGAATCCTCTTCTGCCACGCTTGCATCGGGAAACAAGCGGAGCATTGTGGCATTTTTCCTAATTGGTATAGCGAGGAGGAAGCAGTTGGAAGATAGGGAACACACAGGACATACGTGCTCCAATAGGCACCACTAGTTTCTTGCACCCCTTTTCACAGCACGAAGAGCCTCTGCCTGCCCTTAGGAAAGGGAGGGAGGGGGGGGGGGGGGGGAGAGAGAGAGAGTCTCAGCTCCTCCACAAGAACAAGTTGGCACACTGTTGAGAGATAGAGATAAAGAGAGAGAGAGAGAGTCTCAGCCCCTCCACAAGAACAAGCAGGCACACTGTTGAGAGATAAAGATAGGGGAGAGAGAGAGAGAGAGAAGCAGCCCCCCAGAAGTACAACATGAACAAGTTGGCACGCTCGTACAATCCAGAGGGGGTGTTTGCAGCAGAGTGGGGTGAGCTGCTGCCGCCCAGGGAAACTTCATCAATTAAACTTCATCAATTAAACCAAGATGCTGCTGATGCAAGAACAAGCAAATGACAGCCCATGAAAAATTAAAAATTCACACCAGCAGAAGCACAAAGCATGTCTCCATCAAAGCATTCCTCATCTTGATGGCCACAAAGATCTCAATCCAAACATCCACAGCAAGACACCCTGTCGAGGATGCTATTCTTGTTTAATTCTCTTATTAAACACGTGTTTAATTGATGAAGTTTCATTGCACAATATTAAACCATAAGGTCAGCGACCTGTCCTCTTCTTGTGTCACGCCCCCGTCCCGAGATCGCGGGCCGGGGGTCGCGCCAACCGCCGCACACCCATAGGAAACTTTCCCCACGAGCATGCAAGGCATCTAAACCAAACACCTCAATTATGAATTTCCAAAATAATTTAAAAGAATAAATTGGAATCTTATTCCATTGACTAACTCAAGTCATAATGTCTCACAAGTCTAAATATGCAGCAGAATAATCATTTATCAACATGCAGAAACCTAGTTCTTAAAATAATAAAAGTCCACCAATCATAATAAATGTCCATAATAACAAATCAACTTAAATAACCCTAATCTAAGATAACTTGTGCCACAATCCTTCTAGTCGCTCTTCCAATTTGAATCCCCAATAGACTAGTTCTCGAAATCTGTAAAACAACAAGAGAGGGTATAATGAGCTAGATAGCCCAGTAAGTAATGAACACCCTAGCTAGATAAATCAAGCAATAATATGTGGAAAATAAATAGATATGCAGTTCCAAAATATAAGTCAAATATTTCTTAAATTCATAAGATTCTTTTCGCGGTTTCAAGATTCTTTCACATATTCAATTCATCTTGTCGATCCTGGACTATGACCACATGTTCCCTGTGGCAGGGTCATCAACACCGACTAATCTTCTTGCGGTGAGTCCTTCAGGACAATCAATTGCCAACGTATCTGCCCCATTGGCGGGGTCCTCAACATAGCCAGGTCGATAGTTCAATTAGTTCTCTATTTCATATTTCAGTTATAAAAACATACAGTGTCAAAACCAAATATCGTTCATATCTTAACCTCTTTCAATTTACCAGATTCAACTCAACAGCCAAGGACTATGACCACATGTTCCCTGTGGCAGGGTCATATCACCGACTATTCTTCTTGCGGTACCAATGTATTAGCCCCCATTGGCAGGGTCCTCAACATAGCTCGACTGCAAGTATGAATCTATCTCAAGTCATTATCTTTTCTTACATTATATTCAGTGTTTCAAGCCGAAAAATACAATGTCAGATCAATTAAATACAATTCAACCAGAAGCAAATACGTCCAATCAGAGTCATACAATATTCTAAAATTATACATATAATCCATGCATCAAATTCGTAATCGCAAATAATTCGATTCGTAAAATAGATATTTACTTTGCCGATAAATCTAGTAAAAAGGTTACATCACTTATCTTGCGAATGCGATCCACAACAAATCCAATTAATTCCGCAAATCCCTCGCAGCACCTAAAATTCAAAAACCATAATTTTTTTTTAAAATTCATCACAATATGTATATAAAACCTAAGTTTTAACATTCTCCCAGGGCCGACCCTGCCGAAGTGTCTAGCACCCCAGGTTCGGGTTCGGATCCGGGTTCATACCCGTAAACCACCCTTCTTTTATATATTTTATTTTTTTTTCTTTCTTTCTTTTCTTTTCTCTTTTCTTTTTCCCTTCTTTTCTTTTTCTTCTTTCTTCTTTTCTCTCCCGATTACCTTCTTCACCTTCGGCGAGACAGGGAACCCGTGAGCCCCCGCCCCCCCTTCTTCTTCCCTCTCGGTCGGACCCAAGGCGGCCGCAGTGGCTGGCCTTGGCAGCGGCAGGAGGTGGCGGAGCAAGCCCGACCACCCCCGGCGACTGGCGGCGGCGAACACGCCGACGGCTAGGGCAGCCGTTTTGGACCCAAATCCGGCGATCGGCCGGCCCCAACCCCCAACACATCATGGCCAAGCATCAAGCAAGGAAAGGAGAAGAAGGTGAGAGATTCTTACCTCAGCCCCGACGAAGACCGGCGCCTCCCCCTCTCCGACGGAAAAGAAGAAGAAGACCCCCCCTTCGTACCGACGGAAATGAAGAAGAAGGAGAAGAAGAAGAGGAAGAAGAAGAACCACAACTGCCCCCTTTCTCCCCCACTCTCTCTTTCGACGGCTCTTCTCGGTGGCCACAAGGAGGAGAGGAAGCCCTAAAAACAGGGCTTCCTTCTTCTTCGGGATGGAAACAAATCCATCCCGTCGCCTCACGTGCGTTGCACGTGAGGCTGAGGTTTTGGGACTGGGCCGGTGATAAGTGCTAAATAATATATAAATTAACCTCTTTCTCCTAGCACTTATCATTATTTTAACACACACATTTCATAAATTTGACCATAAAATATGTCTTACTATCATCATTGCATTTTAATAATTATAAGAGGTAATTCGAGTTGATTTAATTATTTAATGATTAAGTCTAATGTGTGCAGGTCAAGTCGAATTAATTGGGATGATGTCTGAACTAATGTGTGTAGGTCGCGTTTGCAGCTGAACCTGTGTCCACATCACCCGCTAAGTGCTTAGCGATTAATGCTCCAAGTTTGATCCCAGCTGTCCCATATTGATCTCCTCTCTAGGGCCGGATGCAACCCTGACAAAGGGACACGGATTTTATATTTTATTTTATATTCTTGGAGTTGTATGAACTTATTATTTTTAATGGATATCTTCTTTTGATTAGGTCACTTGGACCGGGCCCAGTTCCAGGGTTTTACATCTTGCGTGGTCCGTTTCTCATTAATGTCCTTTTGGACTTCTTGTTCTTAGACTACCGTGTGTTTTAATTGATGAGGTCAGCAACCTGTCCTCTTATTGCGTGGTCCCTTTCGTCGAGTGCCATGGTTTTCGTCGAGTGCCATGGTTGCGTGGTCCCTTTCGTCGAGTTTCATGGTTTTCGTCGAGTGCCATGGTTTTCGTCGAGTGTGCGTGGTCCCTTTCGTCGAGTGCCATGGTTTTTATAAACACATGGTGAATGGTTGGTCATGTCGAGTTTTTAAAAAACGCGTACTCGTAAGCTATCCTTCCCACCTGATATAAAAAGCCCATCTCGCCCAGATCATCCGGTGCCACCGGGCTCTGCTCCCTTTGTTCATCTTACCCTTCTTGTTTTTGCCTGACTCTCCTCCTCTTCTCTCACAGCGTTGGTGGTCTTCTCCTTCCAAACTCGAAAGGGAATAGGTATGCGAACTCCTCCTCTTCCATGCTCTTCTCTTTCGTGTAGGAAGATCCTTTTGTGAGTCGATCTGATGTTTTATGTTACAACCAATTCCTTACATCCGTTGGATATAGGTGTGAGCCGCCCAACCTTTCACTCCGATAAAAGGACACAGAGAGCCTCTTTCAGGTTGCAAAGAGAAATGGATCAAATTGCAATCCCTGGGTGGGCGAGAGAGATAGTGTACCAGCATGGCGGTAGCGAGCCCAGGTTCATAATGACCAAAACCCTCAGGAGTTCCGACCTCAATCTTCGGGACCAGAACCGCCTCCTCATCCCCTCTCGAGATGTGGAGGTCAACCTCATCCCCATGCTCTCTGAGGCCGAGAAGGCCGCTGCTAATCTTCTTCAACCCCCAGCAAGGAGGAACATGCCCGGCACCGATCGTGTTCAAGGACTGAAGGTATGGGTCTACTCTCGGAGCGGGTTTCGCTGCCACTTGACGCTCACTCGCTGGGACTCCTCTAGATCCCCTGTGATCAAAGGCAAGGAGTACAAGTACTTATTGAACCGAAGTTTCCTTCAAGAGAACGATGAAGTGGAGTTGTGGGGCTTCCGGCAAGGCGAGGAGGGGCAGCTGTGCTTTGCGCTTGGCAAGACATAGTAGGCAAGTATTCAAGCGGCAGCGGCATACCATCCTAAATATTGTAATTTTTATAAATATCTTTGATATTTGCATGTATATGTTAGAATAATTTCAAAATATGGGCTTACACTGATTGCATATTTTTGTTTTATAAAACGGGTTAGACTTTTAGCTCAGAATTGTACTATGGTTAAGCCCAATATGATATGTGATCATTTTGTTTATGGGCTTTGTGCACCTTGGATGTATAGGATTGAGTCCTATTTATTGTGGTAATTTTGGCATGTAGGCCAAAAAATCCAATTAGGGTTTTGGAGCCTTTAATGAGAAAGCTTCCTTATATTTCCTATATAAAGGCTAGGTCCCCCTCTCCTCTCGATATGGTTGATAGCTTACCTCATTGACGCTATCTTTTGTGAGGAGCAAGGAAGGGAAGATCCAGCCGCTATTATTCCAAGTGATTGAAGAACGTATTTAATATGTCTTCCGCAGGTATATTTCTCAAACTTGAATACGGTATTATTGTGATTCTAAATCTTAACATGTTATTATTTATGACTAACAATTGGTATCAGAGCCTCCATGCTAGGATTAGAATCCTTCATATATAATTATTATTTTATCTAAATTTATGAATTAATTTTATGCATTGGTGAATGGATCTTCTGCATAAATCGAAATGATTTTATTTTAGATTTGCATGAAATATGATTGTATGTGATTTTTGGATTATAAAAAAACAAAAAAAACTGTGTTTTTCCTTCTCCCGCAGACATCCTTTATCTTCTTTCCGTTTTGCAAATCCTTTGCCTGTTTTACAAATCATCTGTTCATGGGAAGGAAGAAGAAGATGAAGGATGGCATGGGATCTTCGTCGTCGCCGGCCGGCGCCTCTGCGCCGTGCGAGGCAGCGGAAGGAAGCCAAGGTGGCTCCCGCGTTTCCGCCGCGGGAGAACGCCCGACCCCACGAGCCCGGCCACCCCACGGCCGAGTTCGGCGACTCCACGGGCCGGCCACGCGCTTTGTGGCGTCGCGGCGACCTGGAGATGGGGGTCGCCGGCCACGGGTGGTGGCCGGCATGGTGGCTGCCATGGAAGGCAGCCACAGGTTGCTTTAAAAAAAAAGAAAGGGCTTTCCTCTCCGCTGGCCGACGCCTCTGTGCCGTGCGACGGCCGGCGAAAGGAGGCCGAGGAGGCTCGCCCGCCACCACCGCGGGCGGACGGCCGCCCCACGGCACCACAGCAGGCGGACGCCGCCGCCGCTGCAGGCCGGGGCGTGTCCCGAGCCACCCCGCAGCCGGCCGTTGGGCGTCGCGGCGGCCCGGGGAGCGTCGCCGGCCACTCGCAATGGCCGGCGTGGGTGGCGGCCATGGGTGGCAGCCGCGGGCTGCCACCATGGGCAGCGATGGGTAGCAGCCAGAAGCTGCTTTCCCAAAAAAAAAAAAAAACAAAGGAACAGCGGCAGCCGTGTGAAGAGGAAGAAGATAGTGAGGGAGAGAATAGCTTAGGGTTTTTCTTTTGCTTGGGCTTGGGCTTGGGCTTGTAAAACCCAATTTGAATAAGTCCATAATTGCAGGTTGGGCCTTTTATTTAGTCAGCCCATGTTTATTTCATTTTGCATTTTTAAGTTAGAAACCCATTTAATTATTGTTTAAAAACTGAATAATTTGAATTAGGCCCTAATGCATATTAATTATTAAATTGTTAAATTTTGGATATTTCTTGCTGCCATATATGCTTTTTTTAATTAACATCTTTGTTTAATCAATCACATGTGTTTTTGATTATGTTTGTAGTATGTTTGATGGTTATATTTTTGTCACATAAATCATTATTTTTGTGATTGAAAATTGTTGTGCATAAAGACTATCCTTATTTTTCCATTAAGAGAATATTTTGAAATTGAAGTGGGTGGTAGTCACCAAAGTGGCACACTCACTGATATTTATCTGATTTTCTCAACAAAAAAAAGAAAAAAAAAGGGTAGCATTGCATTTTGCCAAATCATTAAATGCAATATCTTGCCCGAAGGTGTTACTATGTATGATGATTTGGAAAAATGACATGGAGTGATTAATGGGATTGCATTAGCCTAGAATCATTCTTCTGCCCAAAGGTGATGGTGTTACGAAAGCTGATGTGATTTTGTTAATTAGCTTCATGATATGTTTTAAGAGTACCTTATAGCATGTTGTGTTGTTAACCCAAAGGCGACTCTACAATGATGCACCAAGGCTCTTACCATAATTAGACTTATATGTTTTTCAAGTTGATTACGGACTATCTAATTAATAGCCCAAGTTGATTAGATAGATATGTTATCATCCATTGATTGCATGCATCACTTTTGGATGATATTAAATAAAATTTGTTGTTTCCGCAGTTTTGAATGCCTCTTCCCTATCAAGTCAATTGTCTGCTGTTGAAACCTTGACTGAAAATAATTATGTGAGATGGAAACGAGACAGAGAAATAGCACTGGGTCTCTTGGGTTTAGATTTTGCTTTGGAGGAGCAGCATTCAAAACCAACAGATAAGAACACTATCGAATACAAGGCTGAGTATGTCAAATGGGAAAGAGCTAACCGTCGCTTTTTTATCGAATACAAGGCTGAGAATGCCTCTTCCCTTTTTTTAGCCTTTTTATAAGTCTTTGGCTGGTGTGATATGGCCTTCGCTTTCTCCGATGGCTTGCACTTGCGTGCTCCCAGCTTCACGCGCTTGCATAAGGAGGACACATATGAGCTCGGAGCTCCAGCTTTCTTCTTAGCTTCAGCATCAGTGGACGAAATAACCTGATAAGAAAATGCATTTCAAGACAATTTATACTACCATTCTAAAAACTGCGAACACTACGTACGAAAAAATTACATACCTCCACCGAATCAGCACTATGCTGCATATGATCTTTCTGAAGAGCATCGTCGTGAATAGGTGGATCAACTGTAGTATGCTCCTTCACGTAACCAAGGAAGAGGTTATTTAAATCAAGCAAGTCAATTCATACTAGAACTGGTAGTTAACTTGTCAGACCTTATACAGAGGAAGCATGCTTACCTCAGGAGGAACTGTAGCATGTTCACCAGGTTTGTCATCAACCAGAAGGCCCTTATCTCGTAGGACCTTCTATATTGTCGACACCCTCTTATCGAGCTATTCTATGCGGGTATTCTCGACATCCCCAATAGGATGAGGGTCTGGTAAACTAAAGCTATGTTGTAGCAAACACGTCTCAAGCACTGTGATACGTGTGTGAATTTCCCGCAGTGGATGTCGATCACTTTGGCTGGATGACGGAATCTAAAACAACACAATAATGAATGTGGTGTATGAATTGAACAAACTGTAGGCATACATCCATGTGTGCAGACTTGAACTATGTGCCGACAAGTGAAAAGTGCATGCCAATTCAAAAGTGCATTTATTTGTGTTTGTAAATGCTATGTCACAGTAAGCTGCTAATACCTGAGTTCCGACATGCACGGATTGTTGATGTTCTGTCTCCGTACGCCTCTCATCAGGCCGTAGTAATTGTGGCCTTCCTTGCGAGAGAAGGTGCAACTCCTCCTCTCTTGGTTCTAACTTCTCAATAACCTAAAGCATTTGAATAGTTAATTTAATGTACAAGTTAAAATATTTCCAATGTAAGAATTCAACATTCAAACCTCAAATCGTTTTAAATTTTTCATAACATCCGCAATCACGTCCACCCTGCGGGGAAATGGGGTGTTGTTCCAGCGTACGAGATGTGGATACATGAACGGTGGCCGGTGCCTTCCAACAATGCTGTTAGCATGCTCAACAGCCCATACCTGCCAAAAATGCATTGTAAACATCAAATTACATCTAAATATATATATCGTAACAATGAAATTTAAAAAAACATCTTATGATGCTTACCACCAAGGCGACCGTGCAGCCATCCATGTATCGACCAACCCCTTGGCCTGTGACGTTTCTAGTCTTCACACTATCGGTTAGACTAGGTATTTGCTGTCGAAGAAAAGAAAAAACGGCAAGACCCCAACTATACGAACCTAAGCGGTCTAAATCATCGACATATGAACATAATGTCTTAGGGACATAGTAGCGTACGGTTGGAAAGAGGATAGTCCCAAAAAGATAAAGAACCCATAATTTTGTAAAATCCTCCACATCTTGTCGACTGCTCTTACCGACAAGGACTTGTAATCTACTTTTAATTGCATCTCTACTGGCTTTCTGGTGGTCACCATCAAAAAACCGGATGATGAGGTCACACGTAACCCTCCCCTTCCTATGCAGTTGCACCTCATCACCCGTCGCACTCAAACCAAGGATTAGTGCGAAATCAGTCCCTACAAAAGGCACTATAACACTACCAAACCAAAAATTCTCCTCAACATTATCCCAAAGGGAGAGCAATGTGTCCAAGACAGGCCTACTCTATTTTATATACGGTAGACCTAGTATGTGCCCAAATGGAGTGCCACGTATTCTTTCCTTCTGTTCATCAGACATGAATGGGATTAGGGTGACCATAAAATTTACAAAGTGGGTGAAATAACATCTTCCATTAACCATAGTACTCGGGCCAACAGAGGATTTTTTGCCGATACTCTGCTTTGGGGTCATCTTAGATTTCTGCATCACAAATATAGTTACAAATTATATTTTTAATAATATCAACAAAAAATAAATCATCCTAAAAACTAAAACAAATAACACAATTAGCACGGAATAGAAAAAAATTTCCACAACAAATTTCTCAAATGTGCTACCACAACCTCTCTGTCCATTAATCCCGCAAAACCACTGGACCATTCCAACAACTATCTGGAATGCCGTACAATACTGCATATCACGTCCGTGTTCAATACATTATTCGAGAAAGTATGCGGTGACAAACCTGTTGAAGGAATGCAGAGACGACTCAGGGAAGGTTGGAGAGACCAATGTCCACCTAAGCTTCCGCTACAAACGAACAGGGCGAAGTCGGTTCGAAGGTCGACTCCGAGGTGGGACAGAAAATATCTCCTTGCTCCTCAAAATCGGGTCGGAAGGGTTGTACTTTTCCAAAAGGGGAACGGCTTAACAGGGGAAAAGAGGAAGATCGAGTACCGTTGGGAAGTGGTTTGCAGTTCTAGGGTTCGAAACCGGGGCGTAAAAATCAAGCGGAATCGGGCGAGATTTTTATGGAATTCTTTCCGTCGGAAGAGAGGATTAGGATACGAAGATTGGGGACGAACGAGGGCTGGAATTGGTGAACTTTGAATAGGGCTCGTTCAAATGAACACATGCATACGAGGAACGACGGAAGAGGAAACAGGTCAGGGGTATTTTGGTCTTCTTATGAGATTTCATATGTCAATGGACTGCTTATTAAAAGCACAGTCAACAGGGACTATTCGTTATACAGGGGTCTAACTTTGGACCGCGAAGCAACTTCCCCCCAAAAAAAACGAGCCACTGGGGTATTAATAGCCACTAGGCTTTTTTGCCGCCTCCTACCAATAGTGACCTTCACTGCTTTCCAATGCAACAGTTTCTTTAAAAGATGAGAGAAAGAAAGAGAGCGCTTTAATTGGAAAGTGATTGGGCCCCTACTAGGATCTTTACAATCAATCCACTATAATAAATATAGAGTTTACAATCCTCAAGTTTATGCCCAAAACTTGAGTTTACAATCCTCATATTCTTTGAAACTTGCAAGTTTGGGTGGTTGGCTATGATATTTTGAAACTTTGCAACCTGGAGAGCAAAGAATATGAGTGCCATTGACCATGGAGAGCAAGTTTGGGTGGTTGGTTATGATATTTTGAAACTTTGCAACCTGGAGAGCAAAGAATATGAGTGCCATTGACCATGGAGAGCAAGTTTGGGTGGTTGGTTATGATATTTTGAAACTTTGCAACCTGGAGAGCAAAGAATATGAGTGCCATTGACTATGGAGAGCAAGTTTGGGTGGTTGGTTATGATATGTTGAAACTTTGCAACCTGGAGAGCAAAGAATATGAGTGCCATTGACCATGGAGAGCAAGTTTGGGTCATATTCTTAATTATGGATGGTCAATGGCATCCATAAACTTGCAGGGTTGCCAAAGTGGGATATTCTTAATTGAAGACGTCCTAGTCAAAGCACGTACTTCGGTAGATAAATTTTATTTTTCAAAGATCCTATCTGGAACTAGGATCTTTTCAAAGATCCTATCTTTGAAAGGATCGAGTTGGAAAGGATACTCGATCCTTTCCAAATGAGGACTCATCCCCTGTAACCGTCGAGTATCCACTCATTTGCTAAACGAGAAGGCAACCTCTAGTGGCTTCGTGGCTATTAATGCTGAGTGTCCAGATTTCGGCCAAGGTTAGCCAGCAACCTTTTTCAGCGGTTTGTGATGAAGGGCAAGCCTGGTCCATAAATATATAACTATTAATTTTATGAATTAATATGCAGTGCTGCGAAATCACTTGTTAAATATTCCACTGGTTTCTGGATCAAATGCAGAGGCTAAACCACCTAATTAAATTTCATCCTCTGAAAATTCTCACAGGGCATCTCAAGCTGCGACGCTGGAGGTGATTTCATCAGTCGGTAATATTGGTAATTCCCGTGGTAATAATCTAGATATATTGCTGCAAAGAACAATCCACATCATATTAAATCTTGGGAAATTTTGCCAATTCACTTCCTTTTGTCACCTTTTACATGGAAAGGATTCTGATATTAGCTAATCATCAATCAATGTCCTCCAGAAAGAAACGCTTTCCTTTATTGTTCGACATGCTGTTTTCAAGTATAAGACCCAAAGAAAGGCGAGAGTGAAAGAGAAAAGGATGGCTAAGAACTCGCGCTTTATTTATTCTAAGTAAACCATGACTCTCTTCCGGAGGCTCCCTATGAAGTCATATATGAAGACATAACTCTCATGGAAGCGCTTTAATTGGAAAGTGATTGGGCCATATCCTCATGGAAGCGCTTTAATTGTAAAGTGAAATTTGTCTAGTCTCAAAGAAACGGTGGATGCCGTCGTTACTCGTTACCCAACCAGCCAATCTCTGAGCTTAAACTCTAAGACTAGACGACCGGGCTGCAAGAGATTGCGAACTTTAAGCAAAAGCGACAGATTGATGGAGATGGTGTAGGGGCCCAAGCACTTTCCAATTAAAGCGCTCTCTTTCTGCAGGAGAGTAGGGGCTTTCTCCTGAACTTCTTGGCTTTTCCGTCACGAAAAATCTGCATACCCAAAATCTATTGTGCTGCACCAATGGTATCAGTTGCAGCCCAAGAACAAGAAGTCTAAGAGCAAGGACTATGGTAGCGCACAAGTGGCCGGTCCAGGACCACGTTTAAGAGGTGGTCGAAAAGAAAAGCTTAAGCAAGGATAGCAAGCACCCTTCCTCGTAAATAGCCTTTCCAAATCCGCCATCCTCCCCTCCTTCCCCAAATATTGTAATTTTTATAAATATCTTTGATATTTGCATGTATACTCTCATCAAACACTTATTTTGTATGTATATCCATACCATCTAATGTCGTTAAGAAGTTAGCAGTTTAAAGTTAAAATGACGAAAATACCATTAATGGATAAACATACAAAAAGAAACATTTATAAGGGTATATATGAAAATAGCAATTTTGGAGGGTATTCATGCAATTTCATATATTTAAAAGGGTATACACGCAAAAAAAAAATCTTAGATTTTTGTATAAATACCCTTCTAAATATTAAAATTTACATGAATGCCCTCCAAATTGATATTTACTTGCTTGCCCTCACAAAACAATTTTTTTGTTGGAATACTTTTGACATAACGATTGAGCTAACGTAATTAATCAAAATTATATTTATTTAAATTAAAAATTAATTAAAATTATGAAAGTACCTTTTTATTTTTAAAGCGGGTAATAGGTTAACAAATCTCACTAAAAACAAAAACAGGTTGAAATAAAAAAAAAATAAAATTAGATTTTTTGGCATGTAAACCCTCATAAATATGTGAAATTGCATGAATATCCTCATAAAATTTTATTTGCATATATACCCTTATCAAATATTTCTTTTGCACTTCTACCTATTATGGGTGTTTCAATCATTTTTAATTTTAAACTACTAATTTCTTAACGGCGTTAGATGAGATGGGCATATATGCAAGAAAAAAGAAAAATGGAGGGTATACATGCAAAACAATTATTTTATAAGGGTATACATGCAAATATCAATTTTGGAAGGATATTCATATAAATTTTAAAATTTAGAAAGATATGTACGCAAAAAATCCAAAAATATAAGAGAGAAAGGAGAACAACGTACAAAGAAAAAACCAAAAAGCAGAGTGATCTTGCTATATATTTTTCTGGCAAAAAAGGTTCTTGAGTTGTGATCAATAAGCACTTTTCAATTCTGTAATTACGCTTACAACTTGTGATTCGACCAAAAACTAGTGATACAACCCGATCTATAACAAGTAAGTTTTATTTTGATCCGTTTTGATTATAATAAAATTCCTACAGAAGAGAACATCCAAGTTTGTGGAAGCCTTCAGCCTCCCCGACAAGAGTGGAAATAGTTGCATTACTTCCAATTATGGGAGCGTGCAACTATCTTGTTTAAATATTAGGTAAGCGGCAGATGAATGCCAGACAAATGGCATCCAACATTTTACAATTCTTGCAAAAATTATTCTCATTGATTGCCAAGCAAGTGTAATGAAAGAACTGGTTTATAGATGGTTCGTTGCAGAAGAAGAATACATATCAATGCCATCCTATGACCGAGTTAAAGGACGTCGAAGGGCGGTACTTGCGTTATCTTCTCTTTTAGTTATTAGAAGATACCAAAGGAAAGGAAAACAAGGACATGGTAGCTACATGAGGTTTGAAAAGGACAGAACTCATGTTAAGCAAACCACTTGCTGCTAGGAAAGAGGATCCACTGCAGGAAAATGTTGATGAACATGGCTTGTAGTAACAGGTCTTGAGGTAGCTAGCTAATGATAATGTAGTGAGAATAATAAAGAAATATTAATCGTGGAACACCCCAACAAAAAATTATTGATCTCATTTAACAGTTTACCCAGTTACACAGGCTCTGCTAAACAGTTTACTCAGCATTCTATATCATAATAATCAAGCAAAAGCTTAATCAGGATCATAGATTGCAGTGGTTAGACGATGCAAATTTTATTTTTTGCTATTGGTTGGTACCTTCAGGAGACTGATCAGCATTCTGTGTCATGAGATGGAGCTCGAGCTGCAAATTAATGCCATAATGGTTGCCAGTCTCTGAACATGATCACCTTTGCGCAACATCTTGTGCTAACTTTAATTTATGGCTCTGTTTTCACAACCTTTATGCGGCCGTCCGCTCTATTGCTGAGTGTCCAGATTTCGGCCAAGGTTGGCCTGCAACCTTTTTCAGCTGTTTGTGATGAAGGGCAAGCCTGGTCCATAAATATATAACTATTAATTTTATGAATTAATATGCAGTGCTGCGAAATCACTCGTTAAATATTCCACTGGTTTCTGGATCAAATGCAGAGGCTAAATGTCACGCCCCGGACCCGGATCCGTGACACGGCCGTGCCATTGCCGACTATGGCCCACAGTAGCACGCAGCCTCATACAGGGGTAACAGGTAGCCACAAGGATTCAAACTTATATATATGTTAAAAGTTTGCAGTACAACCTTCAAATTTGAAACCAAAAAAATACAGAGCTTCTATGCTATTCAAATGTACAAAAGTATATAAGCTTCTCCAAAAATACGAAGCTCTGTAACAAAATAGACAAAAACATATCTGATGGCGATCACTGATGAGGATCTGAAAGAAAACGAAGCATAAACAGATGTGAGCTACACGGCTCAGTAAGTAATCCTGCATAATCCTATCGGATCAACCAGTAGGCTAAACATGTAAATCAGGGTTTGAGAAGCTGACATGCATGTTTATCTAATAATCATCATGGCATAACATGTAAGCAAATTAAACAAAGCAGTAGTGCAAAATCACAAAAATTTTCATAATATATGCATATCAAACCGTGCCCCCGGCATGCCGTGGTCTTTTTTCTCTCGGATGCTACTGCGAAGTCAGACTCGACCACTGGCGGGGCCAGCTTAGTTACTATTCAGCCACTGGCGGGGCAGGCTCAGTTACTATTCAGCCACTGGCGGGGCAAGCTCAGTTACTATTCAGCCACTGGCGGGGCAGGCCCAATTCCAATTCAGCCACTGGCGGGGCAGGCTCAGTTATTATTCAGCCACTGGCGGGGCAGCTCAGTTACTATTCAGCCACTGGCGGGGCAAGCTCAGTTACTATTCAGCCACTGGCGGCTCAGTCATTCTCAGTAGCATCTTTGAGCCCATTATAGTGCCTCTGGGCTAGCTAAGACTTTATAAACTTACATGCATGATTAAAATATCAGTATCATTATGTTGCATACATAGCCATAGCTTCTGGGATCATGCAAGTTACTTATGCATTGTAACATATCATGCATGAAACATATATACTTAAAATAAATGCGTAGGAAACATTAATGACATGATCCATAACAGGATTAGGACAGGTTACTTACATTCTTCACTAATCATGCATACAATTCAAATTGTATAAAAAAAACACTGGTTCGTAATACAAGATCTACGATAGGATTAAGACAGATTACTTACAGCAAATTCGTTATCCAAGGTCTTGGTGGCAAATCGTTGATTCCTAAAACCACATTATAGGAATCATATTATTCTCTATTTATTATAGAATTTGGTTCATCTTATCATGGACTTGCTTGGGTCCCAACCAAGGATCTTAGCCCATTTTAATTTAGCCAATTTGAAGCCCTTGGTGTTCATTTAAAGCCATTTGGGTCCATATGGTTAATTGGGCTTTTTAATGACAGGGTTGGGCCTGATTTAAAACTAAGTCCAGCCTCTTTCAGCCAATTAGGCCCTCTGCCAATTTAATTAGCTTGGACTAGGCCTGATTTACAATTAATTGGGCCTGCTGGGATTACTATTGCATAAATGGGGGTTCAGGCCCAGCTCAATTGGGTTTAATTTAACCCATTTCATTCAATTGGGCTCGGTTCAGTTCCTATTGGGTTTGGATTTAGCCCAATCTACTTAATTCGGGTTCAATCAGGCTTGATTGGGTTCAAACTCAACACCAATTAGGCTTAATTGACCCGTTTAACTCGATTGGGCTGGAATCAATCCCTCATCGGACTCACCCAAATCGAATTAAAGGATTTAGGCCTAACTGGTTTCGGATCCGGACTCGGATCCGACCCGCTAGGCAGACCCGTTAAGGGCCTTTTCCAGGGGGTTCCAGAGGCTTCCGCCTCTTTCGCGCGCCCCTCTTCCTTCTTCGGCCTCCTCCGCCTCCGGTCCCTCCCGCTCTGGCCGAAGCCCCTTCCCGGCCTCCTCCGCCTCCAATCCCTCCCGCTCTGGCCGAAGCCCCTTCCCGACCGTCTTCTCTCCTTCGCGGACGACCGGGGGATGCAACGCCCCCCGATCCACCGGCCGAAAAAGGGTGCTCCTCCCTCGGGCAACGGCGGCGGGAGGCCGGCCCCTTCTTCCCTTCTCCGAAGTGTTGCCGGAGAAGAGGGGGGAAGGGCCGGGAGGTGAGATCGAGGCCGGACCTCCTCCGGGGGGGGTCTTCACCGGCTCCGACCACGGCTAGGTAAGGCCGTGGCCCGAGGTAAGTATTTTAATATTTTTTTTTGTCTTTCTTCTTCTTCTGTTTCCCTCTTCCCCCTTTTTCCTTTTTCTTGTGGGGGTCTCGCCACCACCTCTCGGCCGGCGGAGAGGTAGGGCTCGGCTGGGGCTGGCGGCCATGAGGCCGCGTTGGTCGCCGGCACGGCAGACCCGGCGGCCCTTGGCTGCCCCTCAGCCCTAGGGCAGCCATGGCCGGGGCCTGTCACCCGCAGGCCGAGTCCGGCTGGGCTCGGCCCGGGTGGCGTTGGGCTCGGCTTGGGCCGTTCTCAGGCCGGCCCGCGGCCTGTTGGTCCGGCCCGCAGCCCGTGGGTCCGGCCCACGGCCCTCCTCCTGTTTTTCTCTCCCGTGCCGGTCTCCTCCTCTCTGTGCCAGTCTCCTCCCCTCTGTTTCATCAGTAAAACAGAGGGGAGAATACCCCACAGAGGGGTACCTCCACTCTGTCCTTGCCTAGAGACCCTACTTACAGAGCCTTACCTTGATTCGGTTGACTGGAGTTGGGCAGTATCTCCTTCTCGGCAACTCCCTCCTTCCTCTCCTAGGGCTGCAGGGTCCCTTCCGCCTCCAGCTCCAAGGCTTGGCTCTCTGGTGCCGAATATCAGAGGGTTAGAGGCTTAAGAGGGTATATCCAAGATTAGGGTTAGCAGGGCTTAGGTCTATAAAAACTAAGCTTGTGATTTGACCCCAAGGAAAGGTGGCATCCTCTCCTTGCTCAGGGCTTCGGGAGCCACCAGCTACCCCCCCCCCCCTCTTCAGGCCAGCTCGAGGCCCAGCTGCCGAAGAGGAGGGAGGTGGCGGGCTCCGGTTGTGCATGCCTGTGGGGGTCTCTCCGTTGGCCATCTGTGATCCTGTCTTTTCAGCCCTCGGGGAAGATGGGAGCCTATTCTTTCTGGGCCTGCTAACCCTGCATCCTGGCCCAATACCCTCAAACTGGGCCCTACAGTATTGGGCCTAGTCTGTATTGGGCCCGGACATTACATCCTTCCCCCCTTAAATAAATTTCGTCCTCGAAATTAGTCACACCTCAAGTGGACCGATGTAGCGAGGACTCATTTTGCCGTATCGCCCAAATCGGGCAACACCCTTGAAAAGAACATTTTCAGGTAGGCAAAGTTTCCCTCCAAAAATTCCAAGGCCCTTCTTCCTCTGTCAGCCCATCTTTTCTGTCTGTCTTGGGCAGCCTGAAGCCTTTGCTTAATCAGGAGCCTTGGAGACTGGCCCCTCTCCTGGTGCGAGGTCGATAGTGAATTCGATCTCTCGGTCTGGGGGTAATCCTGGTAATTCCTCCGGGAAGACATCCGGATATTCTCTGACTACTGGAATATCTTCCAGTTTGGTCTCTTTCTGGGTATCCATTACACAGGCCAGATAGGCCATACACCCTTTTCTCAGAGCCTTTCCAGCTTTCAAGGCTGAAATAAAGTGTAGTGTAGGAGCACCTTGAAGGGGTATATCGCCCTGAAAGAAAAATTCTTGCTCCCCAGGTATCCGAAATACCACCCTCTTGTGGTAACAATCAATGTGGGCGTGATACTGTGACATCCAGTCCATGCCCAAGATAATATCAAAGTCTTGCATGTCAAGCTGTAAAAGATTTGTCTCTAATTCTTTTTCCCCTATCTGAATTATGCAATCTTTATATTTAGTGTCAACAATTGCGGTTTTCTGAAGGGGTGTAGCAACATGCCATGGTTCCACTAATTTCTCAGATGTGCTAAGTAATTGTCTGGAAAAGCTAATTGACACGAAAGAATGCATAGAACCAGAATCAAATAGAATGAGGGCAGGAACCGAGTTGACCAGAAGTGTACCTGTCACCACCTGATCGCTAGCACTGGCATCCTGTCGAGTCAGTGCGAAAACTCGAGGGTTACCCCTCGATCTCTGGTCCTCTGGTGCAGTGTGTCTGGGCTCGTCCTTCTCTCGGCTAGGGCAGTTGCGGGCGATGTGTCCTGTCTGCCCGCAAGAATAACAAGCTCCGGTCTTCTTCATGCAGGTACCCTTATGGTTTCCGCCACAGGTGGGGCAGCCTCTGCTCTGTCTCTTCTTGGGCACAGACCCCTTGCTGCCTCCAGACCCACTACTCGGTGCTCCCGATGACCGGGTCCTCTTCAGGTCCTCCCTCTCTCTCCCGGACCGTACCAGGTCAGCCTCAACCTTCAAGGCTCGGTCCAGTACATCCTTGTAGCTTGAGAACAGATGGGAGGATATTCGGGATCGAATCCCGTACCTCAATCCCTGTTCAAACCGGTTCACCTTACTTCTCTCCTCCTCCATGAACTGGGGGCAAAATCGTCCCAGCTCGTTGAATTTATTGGCATACTCCAGAACAGACATCCGGTCGGTCTGGGTCAGCACCAAGAATTCATTCTGCTTAGACTGGTTGATTGAATCCGGAAAATATTGGTTGTAAAACAACCTCTTGAAGTCCCTCCATGTAAGTCCGTCAACGGCATAAGCCGTCTCCATGGCCGTCCACCAGTATTCGGCGTTTCCTGTCAGCATAGAGGCCGCCAGCCGGACCTTCACCTCATCGGGGAAAAGAAGAGCTCGGAACATCTTCTCTATTTCCCGGATCCATGCTTCTGCTGCCATAGGGTCAGGCCCACCCTCAAAGGTCGGAGGGTTTAGTCGGCGAAACCTCTCATAGCAGGTGCCTGCCGGTGGCATAGCGGCCAGCTGCATCATCTGTTGCTGTTGCAGCACTTGTGCCATAAGCTGATATACCCCGGCAAGGCCTGCTTGACCTGCTGCAGACCGTGGAGTATCCGGGGAAGCTGACCGCTCGCTGGGCTCTGGGGAGGGTGGTCTCCGGTCGTCGTCCATGTCTTCCTAATGATCGCCTAGCAGTCAATTTTTTTTTTTTTAAAGTGAGATTATGATAAACTAGCATATTATAACATTTTCTATGACGGTGACATTCTTAACTACCCCTTTCCTTAGGCATTTTATGGTTATTCTATTGTTTAACCTAAGGCTCTGATACCACTAGATGTCACGCCCCGGACCCGGATCCGTGACACGGCCGTGCTATTGCCGACTATGGCCCACAGTAGCACGCAGCCTCATACAGGGGTAACAAGTACCCACAAGGATTCAAACTTATATACATGTTAAAAGTTTGCAGTACAACCTTCAAGTTTGAAACCAAAAAAATACAGAGCTTCTATGCTATTCAAATGTACAAAAGTATATAAGCTTCTCCAAAAATACGAAGCTCTGTAACAAAATAGACAAAAACATATCTGATGGCGATCACTGATGAGGATCTGAAAGAAAACGAAGCATAAACAGATGTGAGCTACACGGCTCAGTAAGTAATCCTGCATAATCCTACCGGATCAACCAGTAGGCTAAACATGTAAATCAGGGTTTGAGAAGCTGACATGCATGTTTATCTAATAATCATCATGGCATAACATGTAAGCAAATTAAACAAAGCAGTAGTGCAAAATCACAAAAATTTTCATAATATATGCATATCAAACCGTGCCCCCGGCATGCCGTGGTCTTTTTTCTCTCGGATGCTACTGCGAAGTCAGACTCGACCACTGGCGGGGCCAGCTCAGTTACTATTCAGCCACTGGCGGGGCAGGCTCAGTTATTATTCAGCCACTGGCGGGGCAAGCTCAGTTACTATTCAGCCACTGGCGGGGCAGGCCCAATTCCAATTCAGCCACTGGCGGGGCAGGCTCAGTTACTATTCAGCCACTGGCGGGGCAGCTCAGTTACTATTCAGCCACTGGCGGGGTAAGCTCAGTTACTATTCAGCCACTGGCGGCTCAGTCATTCTCAGTAGCATTTTTGAGCCCATTATAGTGCCTCTGGGCTAGCTAAGACTTTATAAACTTACATGCATGATTAAAATATCAGTATCATCATGTTGCATACATAGCCATAGCTTCTGGGATCATGCAAGTTACTTATGCATTGTAACATATCATGCATGAAACATATATACTTAAAATAAATGCGTAGGAAACATTAATGACATGATCCATAACAGGATTAGGACAGGTTACTTACATTCTTCACTAATCATGCATACAATTCAAATTGTATAAAAAAAACACTGGTTCGTAATACAAGATCTACGATAGGATTAAAACAGATTACTTACAGCAAATTCGTTATCCAAGGTCTTGGTGGCAAATCATTGATTCCTAAAACCACATTATAGGAATCATATTATTCTCTATTTATTATAGAATTTGGTTCATCTTATCATGGACTTGCTTGGGTCCCAACCAAGGATCTTAGCCCATTTTAATTTAGCCAATTTGAAGCCCTTGGTGTTCATTTAAAGCCATTTGGGTCCATATGGTTAATTGGGCTTTTTAATGACAGGGTTGGGCCTGATTTAAAACTAAGTCCAGCCTCTTTCAGCCAATTAGGCCCTCTGCCAATTTAATTAGCTTGGACTGGGCCTGATTTACAATTAATTAGGCCTGCTGGGATTACTATTGCATAAATGGGGGTTCAGGCCCAGCTCAATTGGGTTTAATTTAACCCATTTCATTCAATTGGGCTCGGTTCAGTTCCTATTGGGTTTGGATTTAGCCCAATCTACTTAATTCGGGTTCAATCAGGCTTGATTGGGTTCAGACTCAACACCAATTAGGCTTAATTGACCCGTTTAACTCGATTGGGCTGGAATCAATCCCTCATCGGACTCACCCAAATCGAATTAAAGGATTTAGGCCTAACGGGTTTCGGATCCGGACTCAGATCCGACCCGCTAGGCAGACCCGTTAAGGGCCTTTTCCAGGGGGTTCTAGAGGCTTCTGCCTCTTTCGCACGCCCCTCTCCCTTCTTCGGCCTCCTCCGCCTCCGGTCCCTCCCGCTCTGGCCGAAGCCCCTTCCCGGCCTCCTCCGCCTCCAATCCCTCCCGCTCTGGCCGAAGCCCCTTCCCGACCGTCTTCTCTCCTTCGCGGACGACCGGGGGATGCAACGCCCCCCGATCCACCGGCCGAAAAAGGGTGCTCCTCCCTCGGGCAACGGCGGCGGGAGGCCGGCCCCTTCTTCCCTTCTCCGAAGTGTTGCCGGAGAAGAGGGGGGAAGGGCCGGGAGGTGAGATCGAGGCCGGACCTCCTCCGGGGGGGGTCTTCACCGGCTCCGACCACGGCTAGGTAAGGCCGTGGCCCGAGGTAAGTATTTTAATATTTTTTTTTTGTCTTTCTTCTTCTTCTGTTTCCCTCTTCCCCCTTTTTCCTTTTTCTTGTGGGGGTCTCGCCACCACCTCTCGGCCGGCGGAGAGGTGGGGCTCGGCTGGGGCTGGCGGCCTTGAGGCCGCGTTGGTCACCGGCACGGCAGACCCGGCGGCCCTTGGCTGCCCCTCAGCCCTAGGGCAGCCATGGCCGGGGCCTGTCACCCGCAGGCCGAGTCCGGCTGGGCTCGGCCCGGGTGGCGTTGGGCTCGGCTTGGGCCGTTCTCAGGCCGGCACGCGGCCTGTTGGTCCGGCCCGCAGCCCGTGGGTCCGGCCCACGGCCCTCCTCCTGTTTTTCTCTCCCGTGCCGGTCTCCTCCTCTCTGTGCCAGTCTCCTCCCCTCTGTTTCATCAGTGAAACAGAGGGGAGAATACCCCACAGAGGGGTACCTCCACTCTGTCCTTGCCTAGAGACCCTACTTACAGAGCCTTACCTTGATTCGGTTGACTGGAGTTGGGCAGTATCTCCTTCTCGGCAACTCCCTCCTTCCTCTCCTAGGGCTGCAGGGTCCCTTCCGCCTCCAGCTCCAAGGCTTGGCTCTCTGGTGCCGAATATCAGAGGGTTAGAGGCTTAAGAGGGTATATCCAAGATTAGGGTTAGCAGGGCTTAGGTCTATAAAAACTAAGCTTGTGATTTGACCCCAAGGAGAGGTGGCATCCTCTCCTTGCTCAGGGCTTCGGCAGCCACCAGCTACCCCCCCCCCCTCTTCAGGCCAGCTCGAGGCCCAGCTGCCGAGGAGGAGGGAGGTGGCGGGCTCCGGTTGTGCATGCCTGTGGGGGTCTCTCCGTTGGCCATCTGTGATCCTGTCTTTTCAGCCCTCGGGGAAGATGGGAGCCTATTCTTTCTGGGCCTGCTAACCCTGCATCCTGGCCCAATACCCTCAAACTGGGCCCTACAGTATTGGGCCTAGTCTGTATTGGGCCCGGACATTACACTAAACCACCTAAATTTCATCCTCTGAAAATTCTCACAGGGCATCTCAAGCTGCAACGCTGGAGGTGATTTCATCAGTCGGTAATATTGGTAATTCCCGTGGTAATAATCTAGATATATTGCTGCATAGAACAATCCACATTATATTAAATCTTGGGAAATTTTGCCAATTCACTTCCTTTTGTCACCTTTTACATGGAAAGGATTCTGATATTAACTAATCATCAATCAATGTCCTCCAGAAAGAAACGCTTTCTT
This sequence comes from Phoenix dactylifera, assembly GCF_009389715.1. Taxonomy (NCBI): domain Eukaryota; kingdom Viridiplantae; phylum Streptophyta; class Magnoliopsida; order Arecales; family Arecaceae; genus Phoenix; species Phoenix dactylifera. The sequence continues at coordinate 9,658,565 of NC_052395.1, forward strand.
TTATTGTTCGACATGCTGTTCAAGCATACGTAAAAAAGAGAAATTTTACAGGCATTTGTATAAAAGTTTTCAAGTACTACACCAGAGCTTTGATAGTGTTGGGGCCAAAACAGGAATATTGCGGAATAAACTAAGCCAAAACCAAAGCCAACTAGAAGCAATATTCACACAGGCAATATATCAAACACCTGAAGAGCAGAAAGAAAACACACCAAATTTACATGGAAAACCCTCCAGTGTAGAGAAAAAAACTACGGGGCAAATCCAATCAATCCACTATAATAAATATAGAGTTTACAATCCTTGAGTTTATGCCCAAAACTTGAGTTCGCAATAAATTGGGAAAACTCCAATATCACCTCCCTAAGGGTAACAATGATCTCATCCAAACCACCGCAATATGATGAATCTAAGAATGTAATGAGATCCTAACAATGAATACTACAACTCCTTATACCATCCAATATAACTCTTAGATAAAAACCCAATTTGTTAAATTACTGTGTGAAAAACCACACCCAAGAAAGGCAAAGAAAAAAAACCTATTTTGGGTTCCTTTCTTCTTCTCCGTTCGGCGTGCAAATCTCATTCACTACTGCTGCAAGTTACCCTTCTGTCCTTTTGTCACAGCACCCCTTGGCTCCCTTTTTTTTCTTTTGTTTCTCAGCCACCAGCCCCCAGTTCACGCGTCCCTTTTTATTTCATCACGCGCTCTCCCATGCGGTCCTTAAAAAAAACAAAGATCAAGCCCTAATGGGCTATTGGGCCTCCTCCAAGTGGGCTGGACCCACTTACAATCTCTCCCTCCAGCCCATAGAGGAAGGAGACTGAACTCTAACTTGCTAGTAAGAATCCATGCCGTCCAATCTGGCACAAAGTTTCAACTTTTCTCTTGTCACAACTTTTGTCATCATGTCAGCTTGGTTCTTGTTAGTGTGAATTTTCTGTAGTTGTACTAACTGTTCTGCAACTACCTGACGTAGCCAATGGTATCTTACATCTATGTGCTTCGTGTGTGAATGATATGTAGCATTCTTGCTCAAGTCCAATGCACTTTGACTGTCACAATGAACTACGTACTCATCTTGCTTCAAACCCAAATCTTGAAGAAACCGTCTCATCCAAAGCATCTCTTTCCCTGCTTCAGTAGCTACAATATACTCAGCCTCAGTGGTAGATAAGGCAACACATTTCTGCAGTTTTGACTACCAAGATACAGCTCCTCCTGCAAAAGTAAACAAATGCTCTGAAATTGATTTTCTTCCATTAAAGTCACCCGCCATATCTGAATCTGTATAACCCTCCAAAATTGGATTTGAGCCCCCAAAAGTCAAACACATCTTGGAGCTACCTCTCAAGTATCTGAAGATCCACTTCATTGCTTGCCAGTTATCTTTTTTAGAATTAACAAGGAACCTGCTAACAACTCCAACAGCATGAGCAATGTCTAGGCATGTGCAAACTATAGCATACATCAAACTTCCGACTGCAGAGGAGTAAGAAACTACTGTCATGCTATCTTTCTCTTCCTCTGTAGAAGGACAAGTCTTCTTACTCAGTCTGAAGTGACTACCAAAAGATGTACTGACTGGTTTAGCCTGTTTCATGTTAAACCTTTCAAGTACCCGCTCAATATACTTCTCTTGTGATAACCACAACTTCTTGGCTTTTCCATCACGAAAAATCTGCATACCCAAAATCTGTTGTGCTGCCCCAAGGTCTTTCATGTTAAAGTACTTGGACAACTCTATCTTCAAACTGCGAATCAACGGAACATTTGATCCTACTATCAACATGTCATCTATATATAAAAAAAGAATAATGAATTACAATTAGAAAATTTTCTGACATACACACAATGATATGCCTCTGTCTTGGTATAGCCATGACCCATCATGAATGAATCAAACTTCTTATACCATTACCTTGGAGCCTGCTTTAACCCATACAGACTCTTCTTCAACCTGCAAACTATGTGCTCTTTTTCCTTTACTTCAAATCCTTCTGGCTAAACCATGTAGATCTCTTCCTCCAAATCATCATTAAAAAAAGCAGTCTTCATATCTAATTGCTCAAGTTCAAGATCCAAGCTAGCTGCCAAATCCAGAATAACTCGAATGGAACTCATCTTGATAACTGGAACTCATCAAAGTCAATACCTTTCTTCTGCTTGAAGCCTTTTATCACCAATCGAGCTTTGTACTTCACTAGCTTTTCACCATCCATCTTTAGCTTGAACACCCATTTGTTTCCTAGAGCCCTTTACCTTTAGGAAGCTCTACCAATTCATAAGTGTCATTCTTCGGTAGAGAACTCATCTTTTCCTGCATAGCCTTCACCTAGCTCTGCTTGTCCTTATGAGTCTGCACTTTCTAAAAGCTCTCTTGCTCCCCCTCTTTAGTAAGCAAAACAAACTCTGATTCAGGGTATTTAGTTAATGGAAGACGCTCCTTGGTAGACCTCCCAACCTGAGGCTCTACCGCAGTAGGCTGCTCCCCCTGCTCAACACTCTCTGGCATAGTAGACTGCTCCCCTTGCTCAAACAAATCGTCCTCATCAACAACTGGCTCATCACCTTGGTCTTCAACTTGCATCTCTTCTCTATCAGTGGTACTTTCTGGAGGCAAAGAGATAGATGTAAAGTCAGGAACACCTTCAACTGTTTGACTGGGCTTCTCTACCTTTTCAAAGTCTGCCAAGGTCTAGTCTTCATGAAAAACTACATCTCTACTTCTGTCGATTTTTTTCTTCTCTAGATCCCATAGCTTGTAACCAAATTTTGCATCTCCATAACCAACAAATATGCAAGGAATAGCCTTATCATCAAGCTTTGCTCGTTGTTCCTTAGGCACATGTGCAAATGCCTTGCACCCAAATACCTTCAAATGAGAGTAGGAAACATCCTTCCTTGTCCACACTTTTTCAGGAATATCAAAACTTAAAGGAACAGATGGAGACCGATTGATTAAGTAGCACGCAGTAAGTACAGCTTCACCCTAGAATGACTTAGGCAGTTTAGCCATCCTCAACATACATCTGACTTTTTCTATAATGGTGTGATTCATCCTCTCTGCAACACTATTATGCTGTGGGGTACTGGGAACTATCTTCTCATGTCTAATACCATGCTCTGAGCAGTAATTCTCAAACTCATTAGATGTGTACTCACCTCCATTATTTATACAAAGACAGTTCAATGGCTTCTCTGTTTCTCTTTCCACCAAGGTATGAAACTGCTTAAAGCACTGAAATACATGGTCTTTTGTTTTTAAAACATAAACCCACACTTTTCGTGAAGTATCATCAATAAAGGTAACAAAATATTTGCGGCCACCTAAGGACTCCACTTCAATGGGACCACACACATCAGAATATATCAAATCTAATATATTGAGTTTTCTACTAGAGGCTTTCTGAAAATAAATTCTATGATGCTTGCCAAGTAAATAGTAATCAAAGGGATTCAATGGCATACTTGTATGAAAAAGAATGAAGGACTTCCTTCCCAAAATCTACAATCCCTTCTCACTCATGTGAGCCAGATGTCTATGCCACAGATCTGGTAAAGCATCGTCTTTAGTCATATTCACTGTACCACCGTACAACTTTACTTGTGTTTTATAGAGTGTGCAACAAAGCTTTCCTCTAGCAAATACCGTTGACCCCCTTGATAGTTTCCATCTCCTGTTGCTAAAATAATTATCATACCTAGCTATATCAAGAGCATTAGTAGAGATTAGATCCAGATGCATATCTGGAACATGTCGCACATCCTTGAGTGTAAAGGAGCATCCAACATTGGTAACAAAATAGATATCACCAATTCTCACAATATCAGCATAACTGTCATTTTCCATCTTCACCCTGCCAAATTTACCTGCTCTGTAAGTAATGAAGAGCTCTCTCCTTGGAGTGATATGACAGGAACATGCTGAGTCAATTACCTACTTCACATCGGGATCTGCAACATGACAAAACTGGTCCTCTCTCACATAGAGAACTGATACTGCTTCATCTGAAATACAAGCAGTGGTGTCTTCATTGTTGACCTTCTTCTGATTTTTTTTCCTCATTCAATTTCAATTTCCAAGCCTCGCAGTGTTTCTTCATATGACCCCCTTTATTACAGTAGTAGCACTTGACTTTTTCTCTTGTACTAGACTGACTTTTGAAAGTACCGCGCCCCTTAAAATCTCTGCTCTTACCTCTTCTCCTTTTTTCTGTAACGAGAGCCTGTGCACTGTCCTTACCCATGTCTCTTATTCTTGTTTCTTCATTAAACAAGCTATCTTTCACCAAAGTAAATTGTAGCACCCCATCAGGAGTAGAGTTGCTAAGTGACACCACCAAAGTCTTCCAACTGTCAGGCAATAAACTCAACAGTAATAATGCCTGCAACTCATCATCTAGCACTATCTTCATTATGGTCAACTAATTCACCAAGTCTTGGAACTTACTCAAATGCTCAGCAACAGATCTTCCCTCTTTCAGCTTCAAATTCACAAGCCTTCTAATTGCAAAGGCTTTGTTTTGGGCTGTCTTCCTCTCATAGAGACCCTCTAACTTCATCCAAAAATTGTAGGCATCTGTCTCTTAAGATACGTGATGGAACACATTGAGATCAATTCACTGTCTGATATACCTAATAGCTTTTCTGTGCATCTTCTTCCAGTCATTATCACTAATATCCTTTGGCTTAGTATTAGCACCTTCAATAGGCTCATATAAATCCTTACAGTAAAGGATATCCTCTATCATAGGTTTCCAAATAGAATAATTAGAAGCACTAAGTTTCATTATGGTACCAGAAGAATTCTCCATCTACTCCCACAACATCTCTACACCCACACAACCTCAACTCTGATACCACTTGTTGGGTTAAAAACAGAGATATTATGGAATAAACTAGGCCAAAACCAAAGCCAACTAGAAGCAATATTCACACAGGCAATATATCAAACACCTGAAGAGCAGAAAGAAAGCACACCAAATTTATGTGGAAAACCCTCTAGGGTAGAGAAAAAAACCACGGGGCAAATCCAATCAATCCATTATAATAAATATAGAGTTTACAAAATCCTTAAGTTTATGTCCAAAACTTGAGTTCACAACAAATTGGGAAAACTCCAATATCACATCCCTAAGAGTAAAAATGATCTCATCCAAACCACCATAATGTGATCAGGGCCGGGCCGAGCCTTAGGCGACCGAGGCGGTCGCCTAAGGCCCCGGGCCAATGGAAGGCCCCCGGGAGGTGGAGAGAGAGAGAGAGAGAGAGAGGGTCGGTCTGAGCGTGACCAAAAGGAAGCAAAGGCCCCATATCGAGTCTTCCCCCTTGATGGAAGGGAGGTGGAGAGTTTCTTGACCTGCAGAGGGGAAATTTAGGAAGTTGGGGACGGTAGTTTTGTTTTGGATGGAGAGAGAGAGAGAGAGAGAGAGAGAGAGAGAGAGAGAGAGGAGGGATTTGGTTGGCTTGATACACGCCTGAAGCCACTCTTATCTTTCATCCCTTCTCTTGTTTGGTTTTGGTCTTGGTTTTCCTTCCCTCACATTACTCCTGATCCAGCTAGGCCATCAGGAAGAAAGGGGGATTGGAAATGGACTTCTTGGAGGGTGGAGATTCTTTTAATTTTCTCCTCTCGGTTTCTTCTCCCCTCTTGGGTGGTAGAGAGAGAAGGAGGGAGGGGGTTGAATGGCTGCTGTGCTGTGATGTTGCGGTTGCTGCTTGGGTACTCACTTGAAGGGGAGATGGGGGGATGGGACTTTTATTAATTAGATGGAGTCAATTTCCCATAATGCCCCTACTTTCTCTTATAGAGAAGCTCCTTTCTGGACAAATACTTTTCTTTACCTTGACCAAGAAGTGCCATGAGATGACCTTTTCCTATTCCGCTCTTGCTTGACATGATAAACAATATTGCCAAGCATTATCTCAGTTATTTAATCAGTTTTATGGCCCTTTTTTTAGGATAATTACTTTTCTGCACTTCCATTCAAAAATAATATTAAATTAAAAAGATTTCTTGCCTATCTTTGTTAGATTCATGTATCTTTGTTGAAATAGTGTACTTGATAGCTATCCATTTTCATATCATTTTTTTAAACATTTTATATTTATTAAAAAAATTTATTATTAAAAAAAAGGCCTCATTCATTGGACTCGCCTTAGGCCCCCAAATGTATTGGGCCGCCCCTGAATGTGATGAACCGAATAATGTAATGAGATCCCTAACAATGAATACTACAATTTCCTATAGCATCCAATACAACTCTTAGATAGAAACCTAATTTGTTAAATCATTGTGTGAAAGACCACACCCAAGAAAGGCAAAGAAAAAAAACCTATTTTGAGTTCCTTTCTTCTTCTCCGTTCGGTGTGCAAATCTCATTCACTGCTGGTGCAAGTTGCCCTTCTGTCCTTTTGTCATAGCACCCCTTGGCTCCCTTTTTTTTTTTTTCCTTTTGTTTCTCAGCCACCAGCCCCCAAGTTTACGCGTTCCTTTTTATTTCATCACGCGCTCCCCCATGCGGTCCTACAAAGAAAAAACAAAGATAAAGCCCCAATGGGCTATTGGGCCTCCTCAAGTGGGCTGGACCCACTTACAGATAGTCCATTGAAAACCTTGGTTTGGATACGTGCCGGCACTCGAGATGCATGGATTCGTACTAAATTTATCAGTTGCTTCTTTCCGAATCATCCACCGAAAAGAAAAAGAAAAGGTGAGATAAAGAAGCGCCACTTTGGATCTATATATAATACAAGAACAGGTTCGCATTTCATGCATGCAACGGCTGGCTGCGCTACCCGCCATAATCACGTGATTACCGGGGAAACTCCAACGAGAATAGGCCAAAACGCTCCAGCTGGCGGCACTATTACCATGCACGATGACACCTGTCCCGCAAGCGTCCAGATTGGCATCCCCATTTGGGCCCATTGCTTCTTTCCGCTCCGCTCGTCCAAGACACCATCCCCTCAGATTGCCCCAGTTATCTGTCTTACTTCCCTCAAATCACGTCAACAACAAGTCGATACTGGAGAAATTATATTCTCCGCCTAGTTTACCAGCTCGGTGGTACACCGACGCAATAATATGCCGCCGCGTGGACTTGCTGGTGACCACGGCATAAGATTACAAAAGAAAGAAAGAAATTATTCCGGAGATCTTCCCCTTGTTCTCCTCCATCGCTTTGAGGCCGTAGCTGTAATCAGAGACAGTTCTGATGCTCGCGCGTCGTAAAACTTCGGGGACCTCCCCGGGCTGACGTCGTCGGAGGAGCGAGCGAAGGAGAAGGAGGAGGTGATCAGCTTCTCGAAGGTGATCGAGTAGGCGGTGCGGGTGCTGCCGCCGATGTGGAGGGATCGGAGCTTCTCGTCAGTGGCGTCGAGGGAGGTTGGAGTCGAGGCTAAGATTTTGGATTGGCTTCGGTCGGCGGGGATCATGAGGAGTGCTTTGTATTTCTTCTTTGATATTTTTTTCTTTGGTGTCGGAATCGGAAAGCTCCAGATCCTCATGACTCTGGAAGCCGCTCTATGTGTATGTTTCACTCGCTAGGGAGATGAGAGGAAGAGCGCTCGGAGGAGGGGAAGGGGTGCTTGGCCCTTTTTTTTTTTGGCTTTATGCTGAGGTGGCCAAAAAGTCAACATGGTGGTATATTAGTGGCCCAGTATACTGATAACATAATACACCGGGTGTAGGATATAATTTCTTCCAGACACCATCATGTCTCTACTAATAGAAAAGTCTTCTAATTTAAGCACTAATATTAACCTTCCCAACTAGTAAATAGTTTAAATCTTAATGACGGACGGTAATTATTGTTTATGGTCCAGTGGAAACATAGTACGTGTTAAGCCTCCTGCCTTGCATGCATCTCTGGGTGGCAAGTCTAAACGCAGTATTCACCCAAAAGAAAAAGTGTAAACACAGTGTCTGGATGGAATCAAACGCGAGGACGAGAAAAGAACACAAAGTACAAACCGATAAAATAGAGAAGAGAGAAAAAGTGGAGAGTTCGAAAGTCGAACCTCCGGTTGTCCTTCTACCTAATCCTCCGGTTCCGATCCGGGCCCCTTTACATATCATCCTTTTCCATCGTCTTCTCCTCGCTCTCTTTCCTTCACTCCCCCATGCCAACCACGAACCCCGGCCCCCACCTCCACTCCCTATAAATTCTCTGCCATCTTCCTCTCCCATCAATTCCAAACTGGGTCTCCATAACATATCCATCAAAGACACTGCTAGAGAAGTCGAGAAATGGACAGTCGGTTTCATTCTTGCTTCGAGGAGTGGGTCCGAGAGCAGGAGTCGGACCTGAATGAGCTGCAGGAGGTCATGCAAAGCGAGAGAAGGGAGAATGATGCACAGCTGAGGGAGTTGGTGGAGAAGAGCATGAGGCACTACAAGGAGTACTCCGACAAGCGGCGCCTGCTGGCGAGGGAGGACGGGCCTACCATCTTCTGCCCGCCGTGGTGCACCGCCTTCGAGAATTCCTTCCTCTGGCTCGGCGGCTGCCGCCCAACCCTGTCCATCCGCCTCCTCTACGCCATCTCCGGCTACGAGCTCGAGGCCCACCTCGACGACCTCCTCGCCCCCGGCGGCGCCGCCGCCTCCATCCGGAGAGGCCTGGTGGGTCTCTCCCCAGCCCAGCTGACCACGGTCAACGACCTCCATTGCCAAACTTTGAAGGAAGAGGACAGGCTGTCCTCCAAGATGGCCACGCTGCAGGAGGACGTGGCGGACAAGCCGCTGCTGCCCATCGCGACGGATCGAGCAAGCAGGAGAGCGGAGAGGGCCGAAGGGAACGGAGGGCACGGGGTGGTAGAGGCGGCGATGAATGTGTACGCAGAGAAGCTGGCGGGGATGGTGGAGGAGGCGGACATGCTGAGGGTGGCGACTCTGAGGACTCTGGTGGTGGAGATACTGACCCCGCTGCAGGCTGTGGAGCTCCTGGTGGCAGCGAAGCAGCTCCACCTCTCCGTTCGCCAGTGGGGCCAGCGGAGGGACCTCCACCGCCGCCAACGAGGCTGAGCCGAGCCTCGTGTATTATTACTACTATATACCGTACGTCGTAGGGGTGAATACGTATAAGATGTCATATGCTATATGCTACTGAAATGGAAAGGCTATATATATCCTCTGTGTGTGTGTGTGTGTGTGTGAGAGAGAGAGAGAGAGAGAGAAAGTTGGTATGACTACTGCGAGTTGGTTCCGGTCGTATCTTTCGCGCAAAAGAATGATTGATCTCAGTAGTTTTATCCTACTAGCAAGGGATGGAGAGCGAGAGATGATGGCGTGACAACTTTAATGTGAAAAAAATAGTTTGTCCATTGTAGTACTAGTAGAAGAGAAATAACTATTTTGATTTAATCACAAGTCTGATGGCTTATTTTTTTTCTTTCTTTTGGTTTCTTTTTGTTTTTTTGTGAGTATGGGAGTATGGTTTGGTTTGCCCGAGCCTCCGTCGCAGAGGCCGCGGATAAAGCTGCGGGGATGCGATAGCGTGGTGTTTGGTGACGAACAACAAACGCATTCTTTGCGGCCAGGTTCGACGACGACGACCGAGGCAGGAGCGAGCGCATTCCCACGTATGGTTTGGGGGGATGCAACAAGGATATCGAGGGAGCACGTGGTGAGCGGTCGTTGGGTAGCTTCGTGCTCGGTGTATGGCCTTCTAAACTCCCATGCAGCGCTGCCACCTGCCGCTTAAAGAGGAGAGCGGCGAGCTCCTCCAGGCGGAAGCAAGGAGAATTTTGGCGTGTGTGGTGAAGAGCAGCAAACACGATGATCCGCTGATGCTGCTTGTACCCATGATGAGCCGACTGGGCTCCACCAAGTAATCATGACACGTGGCTCGTGGAAGTTGGGTTATTTTTGACGTCGGTGTCCGAGACTATCAGCAGCACTGCTGCCTTTAAAAGGGCCTTTGCTCCGTTGGTCGGCGTTAGCGGCAAGTGTCTCGTTCAGCCGTTTGTGGCTTGCAAGCGTGCCACGTGGTGGAGACGCCTCCCCTCATTTTGGTTGCAGACAACTCTACCCTTACGCTGCTTTAAACGCCTAGTTAGCTTTGATCTCCCGACACCAAACGTCATGCACCTAACAAACTCTGAGGAGAAACTCAGAGGAGAGAGAAAGTTCCGTAACGGCTATCTTCATCGGTGGTCGGAGTGCTCTGCTGCTGCCCGGTGTTCGGCGGCGGAGATCGAGGCGGGCAAGCTATTGCTTGCCCTGGTTTGAGTTTATCTTTCTTTTCAGGTGCTAATGGGCCGGAAGAAGGGGAAGCAGCCGTAGGTGGGATCGACGGGCTCGGTAGGGGAGCAGGCGTCGGGGTCGTCGACGGTGGAAGGAAATGGTCCGACGGAGCTGCCTGCGGAGCCGATGAAGAGGACGTGGGCGCAGGTCGCTGCTCAAGGGAAAGGTACGCCATTGGGGGAAAAAGGGGAGCGTCCCGCTGGCCGGGCACGGCCTGGACCGTGGGTTACTCACCGGCTGACGGAGACGGAGGTGGCTAGTTTGAGCCACCACTTCTCGTCGGTCTTCGAGCTCCCGGGGGAGCCCATCGAGGCGGCGCGCCGGGAGTGGGATGGCCTAGCCGTGGTTGGCCGGAGCCTCGGTCGGCGGGTGCCGGTCGAGTGGGTGGCCAAGGACGTGGCCGCCCAGCTCAAGAATGCAGGCGAAGTGGTGGCGGTTTCCCTTGCCGAGGACCATTTCGCTCTGCGGTTTAGGTCGCCGGAGGGCCGGGACTGTGCCCTGGTGGAGGGGCCCTGGGTGGTGGCGGGGCAACTTCTTGCCATGGAGCCGTGGTCGCCGGATTTCCTACCTAGGGAAAATCCGGTGAAAAACGGCGGTAGTCTGGCTCCGGCTTCCCGGGCTTCCTCCAGAATATTGGTCGACTTCGACCATCATGGATATCGCTGCCAAGGCAGGGCGGCCGTTGGCAGTGGACGGTGTCACAGAGGGACGCCGGGCCATGGGGTTTGCGCGTGTCAAGGTGGCGATTGACGCCTCCGCCCCCCTCCTTCCTGGAATCCGGATACTCGGAAGGACGAAGGCTCTCTGGCAGCCGTTCGTCTTCGAGAGTATCTCGGATCTCTGCGTGCAGTGCGGTAGGATCGGTCACCTCGAGCTAGGCTGCCCATTTGGGGTTCCGGCGCCGATGGGAGTGAGCCTACCGGGGGAGGAGGTTCCCGGGCCGATCTATGGCCCGTGGTTGGTGACATCCCGCGCCCGGCAGCCACGGGAGCAAGTGCCACCACGGTCGGGGAAGGCGACGGAGCCCTCGCGTGGGCCACCGACGCAAACGGGGAAGGTGTCGGAGCCCTCCAGTGGGCTTCCCCCTTCTCGGCCCTCCTCGCCGGTCGCCTCGCCTAGGCCTCCGGTGTCACCACTGGACCTAGAAGGTTGGCAAAAGCCGACCAAAGTGGCCCGTCGCCACTCCCCGCCGGTGGTGGTAGAGGCCCCGGCTTCCGGTGGGCAGAAAGGGGGCTCCCGAGTTGACACGGTCATGGGACGTGTTGACTCGGCAACAGGGGGGAGTTCGAGTTCGAGTGGGCCGTGTGAGGTCCGGGCTGGCCAGTTGGTTTAGGCCGGGCCGGCTGCTGGTTGGGTGGGCCAGCACATGGTCCAGTCCAAGAAGCAGCCCAGAAATGCTGGGCCGCTACTGGATGTAGCCTGTCAACCCGGTAAGGGTCGCGCGGGACCCATGGGAGATCGCGCGCACCGTGTGGTTCATGCGGTGAATCACGCGACGGGCTCCCAGGCCCGTCGCGCGGTGGAGAGCGCGTGGCCCATTTTGGCTGGGCCACGCGTAGAGGCCTCAGGGAAGGCCCCTGTGGACGGGGGCCTTCCACTGTTCATGGCCCACTTGGGGCCTGCTATTGGGCCTGAGTCGCTGGCTGTGCTGGCGGGGCCCAGTGCGCCTGGGTTCCAGTTTAGGGCCCAGGCCTTGGGGGTGGTTCCGCCGTCTGAGGTTCCTATTACTTTGGGCCCTCTAGAGGTGGATGTGGGACAGGGGGTTGATGTCGCGAGCGGGCCCGATTTGGGCGATGCGACTATGGCTAGTGCACTCCCTGTTTGCGGAGACTGCCCTGCGAGGGACCCTCTGGCAGGGCGGGACGCGCCTGCATTCGTGGAGCCAGGGGTAGGGGACTCGAGTAGCCTTGAGGGGGCGGTTAGTAGGTCCGCTGATCATTCGACGGTTGTTCAACGGGTGAAGGCGGCAGTGTTACGAGTCGTGTCCGGGGCTAGCGTGGATGAGGGTCTGCGAGACGACCCTTATCATGAGTTGATGATGGACCCTGCGGCCCAGAGGGTGGATGCACCTGTGGCCGACCTCTCGGATTTTTCCCCATGAGGATTCTTGCGTGGAATTGTAGAGGGGCGGCTAAGCCGGCCTTCATGTCTTCCTTTAGGCGGTTGGTTCAGATCCATAGTCCAGAGATCTGCCTTCTCTATGAAACACGACTATCCGGTAGTGGACTGGATCGTGTAGTACGCCGGTTTGAGGTCGACTGGGAGTCATATGTAGTTGAGTCCCAGGGGCTGTCCGGGGGTATTGTGGCTCTGTGGAAGCGGGGTGGGGCTACAGTCGATGTATTCCATAACTGTTCCCAACAGGTCCTGATGATTATTTCGGCACCTAACACCGCACCATGGGTCCTGAGTGGTGTGTATGCTAGCACTGACCATCGGACCAGGAGGGTCCTGTGGGATGAGCTCACCCACTTAATAGCTCAAGGTTTTCCAACGGCGATAGTGGGTGATTTTAATTGTATCTTGGAGGGGAGTGAGAAACGTGGAGGTAGGGCTTTTACTGACACTGTGGATAGGAGGGAGTTTCGAGACTTTCTCTCGCGAAACGGCCTAGTGGATCTAGGATTCTCTGGCCCGCAATTTACTTGGTGTAATAACCAGTCCGGTCAAGCCAGGGTGTGGGAGCGGCTCGATAGGGCTATTGCTTCCACTGACTGGCTTACCAGATTTCCTTCCTACAGGGTTAGTCATCTACCCCGGATTGCTTCGGACCACTGTCCTTTGTTGATTTCGACTGTATCTGGTTCTTCTCACCAGTGCCTCTTCCGCTTCGAGAAGGTTTGGTTGTCTCTCCCTCAATCCTGGGACATTGTCCGAGGAGCTTGGAGTCTGCCGGTTCGTGGTGACCCCATGCAGAGGGTTTCACGTAATTTGGAATTGACTAAGCGTCGGCTATGGCGTTGGAACCGTGAGGTAGTGGGGGATATCTTTAGAAAGTTGGAGGGGGTGGAGGCTGCGATTGCCGACCACCAAAGTAGAGAAGACCAGATGGGTGCGCTCCCCGAGGCCGATATGGTCAGCCTTCGGGGACTCCTCGCCACTCACCACTCGATCTTGCGGCAACATGAGATCTTCTAGAGGCAAAAATCCAGAATTCAATGGGTCAGAGAGGGTGATCGAAACACTAGTTTCTTTCACCGCTCTACGATTATCAGGAGGCAGAGGAATATGATTCGATCCTTGCGGGATGAGCAGGGTCACCGGGTTGAAGGCGATTCGGCCATCACCCATATCCTGCTTGATTTCTTTCGCTCTCGTTGGACGGAGGATTGCGAGTCCGATCCTGCCGGTCAGCTCCCGAGGGCTGCTTCCCGAATCAATATGACTGAGAACGCTATGTTGGTTCGTCCAGTGACGGAGGGGGAGGTGCGTGAGGCTATCTGGGCACTGGGTGCGGATAGGGCCCCTGGTCCTGATGGCTTCCCACCTTTCTTTTTCCGGAGATACTGGGGGATCGTTCGGACTGCAGTGGTGGAAGCGGTCTTGTGTTTTTTCAATCATGCAGGTATGCCTGACGATTGGAAAGCCACATTTGTCACGCTTATACCAAAGCGTCAGGACGCGGCCGAACCGAGTCATTTTAGGCCGATCAGCTTGTGTAATACTTTATACAAAGTTGTGGCAAGAATACTGATGGATCGTATGAAGCCCCTCCTCTCCGGCATCATCTGTCAGGAGCAGGGTGCTTTTGTGAGGGGTCGGAGTATCTCCGATAACGTTATGGTGGCCCAGGAGATGATGTGGGACCTTCGACGGGCCTCGCAGCGGCGGAGTTTGATGGCCGTCAAGCTAGATATGGAACGAGCTTACGATAGAATCAGGTGGAGTTTTCTTAGGCTAGCTTTGGAGAGCCTGGGGTTCCATGAGACTTGGATTGGGTGGGTTCTGGGGTGTGTCCGGGGACCGAGGTTCTCTATCTTGGTCAATGGCTCCCCATCTCCTTTCTTCAGTTCTACTATAGGGCTTCGGCAGGGATGCCCGTTATCTCCGTATCTATTTATTATTTGCTCTGATGTCTTGTCGTGGGCATTGTGGGCTGCGTGTGCCGCCGGTGAGTTGGGGGCCTATGTCCCAGCTCCAGGGGCCCAGCCGATATCACATTTACTATTTGCCGATGACTGTCTCCTCCTGACCCGGGCTCGCGTAGCTGATGCTCAGGCTATCAGGAGGGTTTTGGTTGCCTATTGCACGGTATCCGGTCAGAGAGTGAATAGCCAGAAATCCTCCATCTCCTTTAGCCCTAGCACATCACTCGGGGTTTGACGGGGGATTCGGAGGATTTTGGAGATGCCCGAGCAGGACGGGACCTGGACCTATCTGGGTGTTCCGATCTCGGGCAGGAGTTTGCGAGTTTCTGAGTGCACCGGGCTGGTGCAGCGGGTTCAGAGTAGACTAGAGGGCTGGCGGGCAGCGTCCCTGTCTATGATGGGCAGAGTCATGCTAATTCGAGCTGTACTGGGCTCCATGCCCATCTATCTTATGGCAAATACGGTGGTGCCAAGGTCTGTTCTATTGAAGATTGAGCGACTTCTTCGGGGCTTCTTATGGGGCTCACATGGAGGGGGTCGTGGGGTGCACATGGTGGCATGGGAGCGTATCTGCCTTCCCCGCAGGGAGGGTGGTCTAGGGGTGGTGTCTCTCCTGGAGAGACGAGAGCTACTTCTTGCCCAGCATGCTTCCCGTCTCATCCTGGAGCCGCAGGGGCTCTGGAGCCGGATTATGACTATCCGCTATGGGGGGGCAAGCCCGGAGGGCTGGGCCCGAGGAGGGCGGAGATGCTCCTTTCTATGGCGTGAGATAGCGACGTACTTGCCATTGGTGTTGAGTCACACCCGATGGCTGATAGGCGACGGACGGAGCATCGATGTAGCTGGAGACCCATGGGTCGACGGCCTCCTGCTGCGGCTTTGGCCGACTATGGTTAGTGTCGAGGCTGGGGAGGATCTACAGGTTTGTGATCTCATGACCCCCGGGGTGGCTGGCTGGGATGAGATTCAGTTGGCCCGTTTGTTCGGGCAGTTTTTGGCGGAGCGGGTTCGTTCACTACCATTACCACAGAGTGGCGGACCAGATGTACGTGTGTGGGGTTCCTCGACCAGATCCAGGGTCAGGATGGGCGATCTCTCCCATATCCTGCGGCAGAATTATGAGCCTGGTCCGGATTTTGCCTGGATCTGGCGATTGGGGCTCCACCCGAGGGTCGCGTTGTTCCTCTGGAAGGTGGCCTGGGACCATCTCCCTACGAGAGCTGTACTCGCAGGTCGAGGTGTGAGGATCCCATTGGTGTGTGGGGCTTGTGGTGTGGCCGAGACCGTGGACCATGCCCTGTTTCGGTGCACATGGGCTAGGGACACTTGGCGGTTGGCAGGGGTCCCACCGGTGGTATGGCGATGTAGGGACCTGTTCTTACAGGCCATGCGTCAGGGATCGGAGTCCTTGGTGCTTCGTCAGGAGGTTGTCCGAGCTACCTGTATTGCCTACCAGATTTGGTTGGCCATGAATGCTCGCACCTTCAGCGAACGACGTACGTCGCCGCGATTTGTTGTCGAGAGTGCCTGCGCTCAGGCGGCAGAGCTGTGTTACACTATTCCTGTTGGAGGGACCTTGATAGCTCGGGACACCTGGGGTTCCCACTCTGCTTCGGCAGCCTCTCGTACGGTATTTTTCACCTGGGAGCCCCCACCCCCGAGCTTCCTCAAGGTCAACTTTGATGGGTCTGTTTTGGATGGTGGCACGCGGGGAGGCGCGGATTTTGTTATCCGGGACCCGTGTGCCAGGGTTGTGGCTGCCGGTGACAGTCAGTTATTTGACACTTCAGTTCCGAGTGCGGAGCTGACAGCAGCCTGGGCAGGCCTTTGCCATGCCCGATGTGTCCTACGGGCTAGGTCCATTATCCTGGAGAGTGACTCAGCCACCATTGTCAGTTAGATCCAGGGGGGTCCAAGGCGTGGCGGGTGTGACCATCCCTTGCTCCGTGACATTTGGGTTATGGCGAGGGATGGATGGGCCTTTCGGGCCAAGCATATTTACCGTGAAGGTAATGGTGCTGCGGATTGGGTAGCTGCGTATGTAGCTTCTCACTCCGGAGGCACCTTATGGAGTGGCGATGGGGAGTTGCCCTTGGCACTCCGAGGTATTCTATTTTCTGACTTTATTTGGTGTATCCGGTCCCGTCAGGTCTGATCCACCTGCATTAGCAAAAAAAAAAAAAAAAAAAAAAAAACGTCATGCACCTTTTACTGCCCACTTTCGGGTGCTTAAAAGATTTTTTTTCTCTCTCTCTCTCTCTCTCTCGGTACATAGTGCTTCTAAGATTTGAAGACCGTATTCTATCGCCCAAACTAAGGTTCCGCCTAATATTTCTAATATCATTACCATATTCGGGTTCGGCTAGACATTTTGTCCCCAAGAAAGTTGAGTGTGAGAAAGAATTATTAGTTGTTCCAATTGTAATATTTTATATTATTTTTAAGAATATTAGAATTATTTATTACCATACAAGTTTGAATTTGAGATTGCTCGTCTTGGAGAGGTAGGCGCCAAATATTAATTCCAATATTTTGTTCTACACAATGCATTGATGAGCCCAACAACTGTTAAGTATTAGCTAGATTACCTAGGCTTGTAATTAAGTTATAGGCTCATTTGGTTTGCGGGAAGCATTTTTCCTCATAGAAATATGATTCTTGGAAAGAAGATTCTAGAAAGAGAATGTCTGAGAATGTATTTTTGACATGTTTGGTTAAATATGAAAGAGTAACAGATTTTTAGAGTGTTTATGTTTGGTTGACCATCCACTTTTCTAGAAAAGTTATGTGTAATTCCTATTATATCTTTAATAAAAATTAGGTTTTTAATACCTCTTTAATGCTGAAGGGCTTTTTTAGGAAAAAATAAAGATGGAGTGATTTCCGCCTCATGGGAAAGTAACTTTTCCATGTTTTTAATAGAAAAGACTTTTTCATGAAATGTGGGAATCATATTCTCATGGGAATACAACTTTTCCATCTCTCTCCTTTGAAAACTCCAACCAAATAAAAGGCATCTCATTATTTTTCCATTGACCATATATTCTCCCCTTCTTTTCCTACGAACCAAACGAGCCCTATATGTGGCAAGTAGCCCAAAAAAAACTTGTGGCATGGGTAGATGACTACAGATCACTTAGGTCGGTCCATATACATCAGATTGGCTGTGGGTCAGATTGGCCTCATCTATATTCATTATTAGTCAGGCTTTAAATCAAATTTATTTAAAATTTAATATTTTTGGTGCTTATATCTGACCCATGACCAATTCTTGTGTACATCAAGAGAAGAAAAGAAATAGAATGGAAACTATTGCCTACGGTCTATGAATAAAGGTTTGAGATGCATCGTCAGCCATGATGGAGGCTTTAGACTTGACCCTGGTGGAAGGTCACTGCCGCACCCTCCTGGAAATTCTGAGATTCGGTGAGGTCATCCGTTTTGGGATCCATCAAAGACTATTAAAGCTAGGCTGCTGTTTATATTTAGAGAGAGAAGATAAACCGTGAATGATATTTCTGTATATCTTGTATCGCATTTTGTCTTACGACGTAAATTGTTTTCATAGTTTAAAAATATAAAATTGTAGCTGTATAAGCCTTCTTTTTTTTAAATAAAAGGAGGAAGGTTGAACCTAGCGAAGGCCATGAATTTTGAGAGCCCATTATGTCAGTTTATGGCTTTGTTGCTTCCTCATATTTATTAGACATGATTAATTGGTATAAGCAAATGAAAGTAGTAGCTTAAGCTAGGGATGCAAATAGGTTAGGTCAGATTAGAGTATGCTTGATCTTTAACCTAATCTGATTTCATGTTTGGATTATAATTTTGAACCTAGACACAATGCATTAGTTGATCGGTTAGGTTGTGTCAAATTCATGGAAAGGATTTGAGACCTAGCTGGTCATTCAGATAAAATCAAGGTCTGATATAACTTGGATTCAACCCAATATATTTGAATCTAAATTGGATCCGATCAGATCGGATCTATAGTTTGAGTTGAGCATAATTTGATATAAAATTATAAAAAAAATACTAGAATTAAAAGAACCCAACATAGACTTGAATTTTTTATTCAAAAACTTTTAATTTCATCAAATTACTTGATCATTCTTGAATTTAAAAGCTATGATTTTTAATATATATATTTGTTCTGGTTCAAATTTGGCCCGAGGGTGACAACGCCGAAGGAGTCGAGGGAGGCGCAGGTGGTTGGAAGAAGAAGACGGAGGCCACCTCCTGTGCAATGGCAGCAACGAACTTGCATAAAGCCTCACGGTGTTTCCGGTGAGAGCTCTCCGACTATCAAGTTAGAGTGAGATAAATTTGGTCCAGCCAAAAAGTCCCTTAGAAGTTACTGAACCGGGCTATTTATAGTCTCGGTGGAGAGGCCCAGGTGGCAGAGGCACTGTTTGCCCTCATCATGAGCGGAAGCGTGGCTTTGAGCCGAATGGCTCGTAGCTAAGGCTGGTTAGTGGCGTATGGTATTGTTCATTCTTGAGAACGGTTGGGTATGGACAGTCACAACAGGGTATGGCCGGAGTAGTCATGGTGCCGTTCTTTGACTATTGAGGGCCAGCTATCGAAGCATGGCACGGTGGTGTTGTAATGTACGACCACGTAGGAGGGCGTGGGCACGCACGTGGGTGCGGTTGTTGGCGAGGCCGAACCCGTTGAGAGGTCGGTCATACATTTGGCGAGGTCAGTTTGACGGGTGCTGAGGGTAGCTTGGCTCCCCGGATTCCGAGGTGTGCTCGGTGGAGCGCCCCGAGCTCGAGGATTGGGGCGTACTACTGAAGCGAGTACCCCGAGCTTTGTCGGGGCGGGTTGGCGAGTATTGGAGGCGCCCCGAACTTGGTCGGAGGAGTCAGCGAATATCCGAAGCCGATGGAACTTTTGGGCAGAGTCCGAGGCTGAGCTGATTCTGGGCCGGACCGAGGATTCAACCGGTCGGTGTTGGTGTTTATTGGGCCAAAACTAGACGGCCTTTTAGCTGTGGGCTGAACTATCCATTTCGCTCCCCATCAATATTAATAAACTTGAGGGTATTATAAATAAGATTTTACCAAAATAGTAGTTGCTGAGATTGAAAAGAAAATTAGTTTAAACAAGAGTTCATTCAATAAATTGAAAAAGAGTAAAGTTGCAGAGAAGTAAATTTATATGATTCGGATTTTCGGACGGATGGAATTAGTTCATGTTTGGTTAGGTTCATTTTTATTGGCACAAATTAGACTCGGATGATATATAGGATTGAGTCAGAACAGGTTTGATTAAAAAATACGAGATGTATACCCAAAATGTAATTTAGACTGATTCTAATTTTTAAACTCAACCTAGGTCATGAGTCTTCGTACCTGGATCAGGCCGGGTTTAATTATGTCGGGACCAGGTTAGATCACACGGCAACTTGACCCATCTGTAGTTGGTTGCATAGGATCAACACAGGTGGAGGAGAATAAACTCCTAATTGAACAACCTAGCACGTCCCATGCTGATCTCTCCGTTTTCTTCTGAAGGCAAAAGGACCATTGCATGTTAGGCAGCTGTCACGTAATGGAGGCTTGGTCTGCCACCTCTTAAAAAATAATATTATTTTCAAAATCTAATTTTTATCTCAAAATTCTGTAACAAAAATGATTGTATAATCTAAGATAATAATCTTATCTAGTAAAAATTAAAAAAATGATTATTCTATGAAAAGTTTAAAAGTTACTTAAGATAAATAATAGTCATTACAACCTGGTTATAATAATCCATAATGGTTATGGTGGGGTCCATTGTTATGCATTATTTAAAATCTTGCTTGCACTTTGATGTCAAGTGTTCAAAACGACAAATCTTTTCCAATATACCAACATTGCAGAAAATTTTATAATTTAAATATATGGTAATTTTTGATAGAATTAAAGGTTAAAATTAATCATATTTCTCATATTTAGCTGCAGGTTTAAATTGCATAACTAATCAATCTCCACCATATGTTCTCATTGTAAATAATACCTACAACCCCGAGAATTTGCATTGATTTCAGATCTTCTTGACTCCACTTGAGAACCGAAAAGTCCAGTTCACCTTCTTCTTCTTCCTTTTTTTGGGGTGGAAAAAAGTAGCATGGATGCTCCAACTCTTCTCAAACTTCAAGGCCTTGCGCTGCTCAATTCTGATAAAAATTAGTTAAACGGAATTAATATTAAAGCATATCCTTTTCTTTTGGTGAATAAAAATAAAGAATTGTTATTGAAACATATCCTTTGCTGCCTATAATATGCTACAAGATGAAGGGGATGTGTCTTGATAATTTCTAATTTAAACGACCGTTATAGTTATCAAAAAGTGCTGATTTCTTTCTTTCTTTCATTCGTTCTTTTCTTATTTTTAATGGAATGCTGACAGTAAATTTCGTGATCGTCTATTTAGATACCCCGCGCATAAGCGTGACCAAGTAATTGGTTGATTAATAAATTAAGAAACATTTACTTCGTAATGGGTTGTCTACTTAGTAATGTGGAACTTAGTTCATTGTGGGTGCAAATGGATCGGATCGGACCAGGTCATGAGTGACTCGACCCAATTTGGTTCTTTGTTCGGATTCTAATTTTAGCCCGAATAGCTTTGTAGGTTCGGATCGAGGCGGGGCGGGTTGTAGGATTAGAAATCCAAAATTACTCAAATTTCAAATGGATCGGATCAGGTTGAGTCGGATTGGGTCAGAATTCAGAAAATCAGATCTAGCCCCTAAAATGGAATGGGTCCAATTTTAAAACCCAACCCGGTCTCATGGGTCCTTTAAAATGAGTCGGATCGAATTTAATTGGGCCAGGTCGGGTCATGGCTCAACCCGACCCATTTGCATTCCTAGTGCTAATATGTATCACCTAGAGTATAATAAGGATTTGAACCAAACTCTCCTGCCCAAGACAAAGGAGACATCCACTGGACCAAGTTTCAGCTGGCTACGTGCTAGATATATACTCCTTTCACGGAGGGTACAAGTTGGTTCGACGATATGCGAGCTATTTAATTTGCTCTAAATGAAACAAATGAGACATCTCTTATCAATGCAGCGACACCACCAAGAGAGATATCAAGAAGACCTTTAATTGAAATCGTAAACGAGGTTCTATAGCAGACCATCTCCAACATCAATGCTCAAATACAGGATTAGACAGTATATGTTGTTCCTGGTTTATCCGATGGTAAGGCTGATGTGCTGAGGAGCCAAGAAATCCTATTTCATGGTTCACTAATCCTGTGCTTGATCACAGACCTCTTGAGGTCTATATCTGAAATGATTCTTATTGTCGATCAAATATCACGCATCTGTGGACGTTCTTTAATTAACTATGAAATTCTCAACATGCTCGAAATATCAAGACACGAGACTGCTAACTTCCATTTACCATGATGCCCAATGCCAGATAGCTACCAAGAAGTACAAGCCAGAAAAAACAATATGCGCCCCCGCGACGTTTTTATAACTCCCAATACACGGATTAGAGATTTTTTCGTTCGACAATCTTTCGATCATTCCACCTAAAATCTTAAGAATTCATTGATAATTAGAATAAATTCGTAAACCAAGTCAGCAAATGGTTAATTCCATAAAAGTCTTTTTTTTTAATGAGGTATAACTAGTTAATTGGGTTCTATCTTCACCGCCCCCATGCTACTCCTCTTGCTGCTATTCATATTGCAGGATGCTTGCTTAGCCAACACTAGGATCCGACTCTACCCAATTTTTTTTGGTTCACCCACTTCTTCTATATTCTATGAGTTGAATTAGTTTTGAGATTTGGTCACAAGTGTTATTCCAGTCTTGATATTTGTAATGGTATCGTTAAAATTTCCTATTTCTAGATGAAATGCCTAGAAGGAATAAAAAATCGTGGTTGAGGAAAGTCATAGTAGCAAAAGCTATTAGAATTTATATTTTATATGTTAGACTAATCTGTTTTGTTATTAATTGACGGAGGGTAAAGAATGACTGAAAGAAGATGCTCGAAGTTATATTTTTTTTTTGTTCATTGGTATAAACCCAATAAGTATACATGTCTCCATGGGATAATTTTTTTGTGTATTCCTGAGAAAAGAAATTTGTCCATTTCATTATAGATTTGGACTGAGAAACTATCGTCCCAATCAAATTGAATGGGATGTCTTGGCTCTGACATGTGTTTTGGAAAAAGTAACATGAAACTCAGAATTATGGATATATTCAGTACTTCCAAATGAAAGCCAAAGATCTTACATTTTCGAATGAACTAAAGCTATATTCCTTTTCAATTTCTATTCTAAAGTTTTGTGTTTCCCCACCTTTTTTTTTAAGATCTCGAAAAATAATGAAATAGACATTCCTTTTCTTAAATCTACGGCTCCATTGTGCATGCTCATGATAAAAGTTTTGTATAAATGTATCGCCGTAATATTAAGTATTTTGCTTTTAAGTTCTTTTTTTTATAACAGGTCAAATAGATTAACCTAGCTGAAGCGTAATGGCAATGCATTGATGGCCCATACTAGGTCCCAACAGAAGCATTTTAACAAATTTGAAGTAATGACCATGTAACCAAGAACCGGGGTTTATGGTATAATAGTGGTTTAAGGAAAGGGCTTGCCACAATAAAGTAGGAATAATATTATAAGCTTCAACCACCGAGCATCTGCTTGGATGGTATCACCTCTTGCTATCTGGGCAAGAGCTTGAAATTTGATTCAGATTGGGGCTGACATGGTTTTCCCCCTATCCATTCACAGGGCAACCAAACATGACTTTAAAAGGATGTTTAACCTTTTTCAAAACACCATGGCCTTGGACACCCTGCCTACCTCATATCAGACACAAGTAAACTGTTTATAGGAACAATCCAAACTCAAAGCTTGAAACCCAAGGATTCATGAAAACTTACAGTCCATATATCTATTGTATAACTGCATCTTGTTTGTGCAATTCTGCATCAAGTTGCACTTTTGAAACATAGGTCATTAAAACGTCGTGAGATCTTTAGGCATCCTATTTTCTTGTACCTTGGTCTCTCAGATAAAGTATATATTCTATAACAAGACACTCTCGATCACAATTAACTGTGATGGCTCAGAAAGAAGAAAATGTGGGATCTGATGGAGTAAATAGTGATGCCGAGGAAGGGGAGAGAGAGAGAGAGAGGGAGAGGGAGAGAAGGAGGGAGGGGTAGGCAAGTACTGAGAATCCACAAGACATGAAGGGTAAGAAATATACAGGGGTGTTGCATTAGATCTTCAAAGAGATCCCAGGTTGGAGCGAGCAATGACCTTCCAATCAACTAGCTTCCACTGAAAGGATCTCAAGTTCAGCCCACCAAAGCGGGGAAAGTCTTGGGTTTGCTGCTTCAGGTGAAATCCCAAGCACGTTCCTCAATCTGGATGAAACTTCCTTCATCATTGGCCTCTTCTTTGGATCCTCATGAATGCAATCTTGGATGACATCACAAATGATATCTAGCTCCTCTTCTTTATGGGACTTCAATGAAAGATCAATCATAGAGCGAATACCACGGTTATTGTTCAAGCATTCCACAGCCTGTTATTTCAGCAAAGTAGAAATCTTAGATTCGTTGACACATCATAGTATCCTTCAGTGAGGAAACTGCAACAACATTGACACAGCTGAAAAGAAAAAGAATCGAGAAATATTTGCATATGAATTTCCAGTATTGACAGAAGGATATCATATCAGGTTACCAAGTTTATGAGGGAGCCTTGTTCTTCAGAATATGGAACTTTTCCAGAGATTATTTCTAATAAAATAGTTCCAAAGCTGTAAACATTGCTTGCAAGATCTGAAGATGGAGATTCAGAGAAATCAGCATCATCATCTCCAAGTATCTTTCCTTTAGCAGCAACTTCTTTCCAAATATTGATATCCGCAACCTGCACAAAATTACATGAGCATATAAACCAAATATGTGAAAGCACTGCAAGAAAAAAAATTGCTGACCTTAGCAGCATAATCATCTGCGATGAAGATAGAAGTTGACTGTAGGTCAGGGTGTGCGATAGGTGGATTAAGCTCATGCATGTGCTGAAGACAGTATGCAATCCCCATCACGATCCTCTTTCTAGCACTCCAATCAAGATGATCAAATTGTTCATCTGCAAAACAGAAACTTCCAGCTGTATGTTCCTTCTGTCCAGAATTGCCTTCAAATAAAAACATTCATCAATTTCACTCATTCATTTTTCTTACCATGAAGATGCTCATAAAGTGACCCATTGGGTGAGTATTCAAACACCATCATCCTCATAAAAGGCTCATCTTCCTCACAGTAACCAATAAGATTGACAAAATTTTTGTGGTTTATTCGTGATAATGTGTCTATCTGTAGATCCAAGAACCCCCAAAAAATGTTAGTTATTTGGCATGCCATACACGGGATATTAACATGTAGAGAAGGCAATATGCTTTACGAAGACACCAAGAATGAAAAACCTTTTTTCTGAAATGCATTTCAGAGCGCTTTGACCACTCTTTGGCAGAGGGAACTGCAGTGGATGCAACTGCAATTTCGACTCCGCTTGACAATGTTCCCTTAAACACAGTGTAATCTGGATAAGAGATGACAATATTGCTAAAATCCTCACAAGCAGCTTCTAGTTCTGCACGATTTAGTTTTGGTACACCTGTAGATGTTCAAAGAAAGCCAAATGCTTGCATTTAATGGGAAATTAAAAGACAAAAAACAGTAGCGGCGCTAAAAAACTATACCATTATGTATCATTAGCAGAAATGCTGGAAACCATGCCATTATGGCATTAAACAGCATATTCTTTGAATTAACTGTTGATTCTGCTAATTGATATTCTAATACCTCATCAGTTGAGGATTAAATAGTGTGTGCAATAGATAAAACCTACGAGCATATAATTGGACTTCATTCCATAAAACACCTAATTGTCCACTCTGTCTTGAAAAACTACATCTACTATGCAGAATGTGTGATTCATTTTAAGACAAACCACTTGACTAGATTGAGTTTTGTTGGTTAAGATTTAGATACCATAGTTGGAAACGGGATGGGGCTGACCCCTAGACAGAATTTATTAAGAAAGATCATCTCTGTATATATTGATGATTACCGGTCATATATAGTGTTCAACGGGGGCTAATGCCATCACTTATACTGACTACAATTGTTTTCCCCTTCTCTTCTTCTCAGCCTGCTCCCATATTAAACTACATATGTTTTGCAAAATGAGATGACCCTTGACCTATTTCTAATAAAATATGGACTATAACTACAATAGTAAATGGCCTTCTGACAAAGGTTTCACCATTGCTCCTACATATGTCAGTAAAGGAGCACATCACTTACATGATATTTCATAACATTGAACAGGGATAAAGAACGCACCTGTGACAAATGCCTTCTGTAACTGACCACTTAATCCAGTCCTCCAGGGACCTATTGTAGCCACTCCCTTGTGCCGGCACACGAAAATCATGCATGCCATGATAATAAGGAGTAATGCAAGCACTGGGAGTACCAGAATATACACCCAGTTCAGTGATCCTTTTCTTGATGCATGTTTGTTCTCCACTGAATCTCGAGGCTTTGATGACCTAGATGGAATATTAGGTGGACTTGCAGGTGATGTAGATGCTGGAGATGGTTTCTTCTTAACATTTCCACTCGGTACAGCAGGAAATGAACCACTTCCCGTAGAGGGAACCGTGACAATTTCCTTAGGGTTTGCACTGCTTCCAGGTGCAGCAGCAAGGTTGCTGGTTTCTTCAAGCAGTCTACGGCGAACAGTATCCACAAATACACTTCGTGCAAAATATGGCTCACTAAAATCAGCTGCATATAAGAAAGATCATCATAGTTAGTTTTGTTGGTAATGTTATTAGGCTGAAAATTCTTGTTGCTGTTATGGATATCTTTCTTCATATTCGTACTCACCATGAAAATTGTCACCATGTCTTTCTTCATATCCCTGTATAGAGCCTCCTTTGAAGCCGTAGTTTGACAGTAAAAGGCTTCTGTAGTTGAAAAAGTTTCTAAAATTTGTATTCAGAATGTATAATGGTAGAAGTCAATACTATGAGGGACAAAGAGGAAAGGGATCAAGAATGATACTTACATGGGTAACATGTCCAAAACTTGTAGAATGTTTCCTTTGAGATGGGTCAAAAAAGAGTTAATCTTTTTCAGTTTTTGCAAGCCACTCTGCCAGATGCTGAAATGTAGATGACATTGGCATATATTTGCAATTAGATAAATTATGTGTAGTTGCATACAATGTCAAAATGCACATTTAGAACAACAAGTGTGTGCATCAAAAAGAAAAGTAACATGAATACAACTAACTAGAATCTTTTACAATTCTTCTTCTTTTTTTTTCCTAAAATTGTTTAGATGTATTCGAATGAATTGAATAAAATCTTCTGAAAAGTGAAAAAACTCTAAAATTTAAGGACCGCATCAAACTGGTAGCGTCAGATGATAGATGGTATGGCTTATTGAATTGCTTTCAGAAGGAAACAAAATATGTCACTTTTCTTTGTAATATTAAAACCCACCCAAATTGTCTAATATTTAACATCATATACTTATATCTAGAAGGAGATTAGCATCACATACTGTTGAATATACCATGCATATATAGATAATATCAAGACAAGTACTAGTACATATTGGCATCAATATATAATCACAAACGCCTATTCTCAAAAAAAGGAAAAATACAAATGGCTTCATCCGTTATAAACTAATTTCATGATATAAAAGTCGAATCAGTTCTAAATTGCTATGTAACTCAAAATGAAATTGCACTAATTTCCACAATCCATATCAAAAATGGATTGGATAACATCCAACCCAATGTGCTCTAACATTCAATTGATATCCGTATCCATATTTACATCCATCAAGAAAAGTGGATATGGATATGGTCATAAACACAAATATCCAAATAGAATCCATTTTCAACCCAATTTAATCTCAAACTCTCACTACTCTAAACTTTGGTAGGTGACGGCACTAAAATGTTTTCAAACTTTATTCCTATAGAGTGAT
Organism: Phoenix dactylifera; assembly: GCF_009389715.1. Taxonomy (NCBI): domain Eukaryota; kingdom Viridiplantae; phylum Streptophyta; class Magnoliopsida; order Arecales; family Arecaceae; genus Phoenix; species Phoenix dactylifera. The sequence goes on from NC_052395.1 coordinate 9,685,961, forward strand.
TTCTTTAACTAGTGGATTGCATTCTTGAGTCACTAACAATCAGGATGTGGCTTAGAGGAGTTATTAGTAGCATTAAAAGAGTCATTCCATTAAGTGGATGTCATTATTTTTTGCTACTCTTTGTATAATCATTTGTTTCTTTCATAAAAAAACAGAAGAAAGTTGACAGATTGCATATTTAATCCAAGCTAGTGGTTCTTCACAAAGAATTGTTGGCATGTCTCCAGCAGGACAATAAGACAGACTTTCCACACCAAAAGTCTCTACCTATCTTGTCCCAAGGAAGATCTGAAGCCAGTGGCTTATCTAAGAGTGTGACCACTAAGAATTGTTGCCTTCTATTCTCGCGTGGATCTTTAATCTCAAACACTCTTCAATACTGTTTGGAAAGTAGATGTGCATTGATCTTCTTTTTCCTAGACGGCTAGACAGACTAAAGGTAGAATGGGCCTCTGTGCTTACTGCTCGTGCCTGGCATGGTATTGTTGACGAGTCAGGACTTGCCCTTGTTGTTGAACTGGAAGAAGCCGAAGTAAAGTAACTTCTACCCATTAAGCTGAAGTGACCAGCTTTCTCCTGAGTAGATATAAGGTTATATTTTCCTTTTTTTTAAATTGACACTATTATATTAGCTTTTCAACAATTGTGCTTCATTGATAACCAACTGAGCTCATATAGTAGATATATTTACACTATTATTCATTGGATCAACCTCTATGACCCGATCACATGTGGGTTACCATTTGACAGTGTCTTGTGGTATTGATTCAATACCAACCTATTTACTTTTCTAATTTGAACTCTATTCAGAAAAAAGCCAAAAGAGGAAACCAAAATTACCAAAAAAAGAAGAAAGCTAAAGGATGAAATTGACTACGGATAGCAAATAATTTTAGATCATATCTAATGAAGGTAGAACTATTTACTTGGACAAAAAAACCTTCACAACCTTGAAATGTTGAGCAATGAATAATGCCTTACCAGTGCCCAAATTTTCTGTTTAAGCAACCTACATTAGTAGCCTCATCACAAGAAAGGTTTCCATCATATATCAGATCTGAGTGCATGTTAGGCTTGTCAACCCAAGGTATGCTGCCTTGAAATTTGTTACTGCAAAGCAGACTGTAACACAAAACAGAAACTATCTCTCATAAATTTGTACTCTTGGCAAATGAAGCAAAGACATGTATGTGATAATAGACATACAGGTGCTTAAGTGATAGCATTTCTCCTATCTGCATTGGAATTGTTCCATTCAAGTTATTATTCCTCAAATCCAAGAGCTCCAGCATATTTAGGTATCCAATCTCCTTAGGTATGATGCCAGAAAAATTGTTCTTGTAAAGCACTCTGCCAGTAGAATACACATAATCAATAATACACTAAGAAAATTGGCATCTATAAAAAATGATAAAAAAATATTTTAAGCAATCATGCATTTTAAAGACCTAGATTTTACCAAACACTGTATATATATTCTTTTGGTAAGTAAGCCATATACATATTATATGATAGCTGCTTTTTTTTGATACATATATGATAGCTGTTAGACAAATTGTTTTATAGAGGATCCAACATTAACTGTAATGTGAATATGAACTGTAGTGTACTAAAGACATACTATAGAAGGGACATGGCCTTGCATCATTTGAGCCTATAGCATGAATGCAACAGTTTCTAAACCTTGCTTCTTGCCTCAAATTTACATGGTATTAAGGCCTCCAATCTGCTTAATATGTGCACTCACCACTCAAAGATATAAGCACAAAACTGGTGCGTCTATTTGAATTCTCTACTATTGCATTTAATTACGTTTTGCCTGCTAAATGGAAAGTTGCCAAAAAGTCGATTGGCTTTGATGACCAAATCAATCTTCTAGACACTAACAGATATCAGATATTCAAAGCACACTATCTTCAATTGTATAGAAATGTAGTTTATTGCATAACTAGATTGGATGTTTCATGTTCAATTTTAATGGTCTCAACTCTCAATATTAAGCAACTGGAGTGTTATTATGCTAAGTGTTGGGCCATTATGTGAAGCATATTAAATTTGATTTATGAAACTGTCAAGTCGATATCGAGTTATTTATGAGGTTACTGCTTGAGAACATGGAGTGAAACACAAATTGAGCTTATTTATGTTTGCTGTGAAATGAAAGTAGATGATTGACTAGCTAGGAAAAGAGATGAAGATCAAGGTACAAATGCCTAGGAAAAGGCCATTAAGAGACCCATATTAGATGTGCTTTTGAACACCTTGATGCCACATAAACAAGAAAAAATGAGAAAATTCTAGATGCAACAGAGATTAGTAGATGATATTGGAGTAAGAGATGGACCAACAACCATATTAGAGGAGAAAATGGAGGAGTAAGTCTCAATCAATATTTCATTTGAGATGGGATGCTTATATTACTTCAAAATAGAATGATGAGACTATTCTTGGCCCTTCCTTCTTCTAAATTTGAATTTTTAATCACTCTCACATGTAACACAGTTATAAAGGTCATAGTTTTATGTCATCCTCCACCTTTCTACCACCTTGAATTAATTGAAGGACAGGCCATTGAAAAGATATCCAAATGAATCGCTGGGTACCCCACCATTTGCACATGCATGTGCGCACGCGCATGAGAGAGAGAGATCAGATTTATATTGAAAAGGTATTATGAAACTAAGCATTTGGCAAAGGGGAAAAGATTTATGGTTTATGAAGTTATCTACCCATCCAGTTATAGGTCAAGTTGTAGCAATTATTATTTTGAGTGAAAATAAACAGATAAAACACTACTTACAGGGCTCTCAAGTGGCTAAGCTTTCCAATCTCAGGTGCCAAAACCCCTTCCAGAGATGACTCTTTTAGGTTCCTGCAATTTGCAGTGCTATCAGACCTTAGAACAGCCAAATGATTCAGATAATCTCTCATCATAAAAGTTCATGGGAAAAAAAGAAAGAAAAAACTGCAAAAGAAAAAGCATTACAATGAAATGCCCATTTCATATGTTGAAATTTAATACACTGAAAGAAAGAGCTGAGAAATCTCGCAACCAAAATAGAGTCGATACATCTTTATCGCTCAACAGTCAACTCTGATTGCACTTCATGTAAAGGCACACATTAAAACTGAATTGTCAGTTCACGAACCAGGTTCCATGTAAATAAGGATAACCAAAAGCAACAAGCATTGTCCCATATAACTGGTGTTCACTTAATCAACCTTTCTAAGTCCCCATCAATACAAGCATTTTATAATCTGTTCTCCAACTTTTATGCAGTTTTTGCTTCCACCAAGATTTTTCTGGCCTCTTATTCCTCTGTCTTCACATTTCTGTTTAGCATGCCTCTTCCTCTTTCCCTTCTTTCGAGCTCTTCCACAACAATCCACACCTCTCCATTTACCAGGCCAAGTCCCATTATCCAATTTCACTCAAGCAGGGTGAATAAGGTGAAGAATGAGGATGATTTTAGAGCACTCTCTAGTTGTTGCCGCATTCTAAAGCAACTTAAGAGAAACCTCTTGAGACAGTGATTAGGCTGGCAACACGGTACTGATCAAAATTTAAGACTGAATACAGGTAGTCACATGAAGCATAACAAATATCGTAAACCTAACAAAAGAGTGGGCACAAATTTATGAGAAAGAATCAAAGAACGAGAAGAGAAGACTTCAAACCACCAAGAAGAAAGTTGGAAGAAAAGATTCAAGCTAAGTGCGGATTAGCAAAATAGTGTTTCGAAAGTACATAGGCCTGTCGAGACGACCCAATCCGAAATAGATTGTGATGTATCTTATTGGGAATTAAACAGCAGTTCAATGATTACCTGAGCTAACGATTCTTGGAAAGTCTGAAAATTCAAGCTTAAACAATATTAAACTGTAACAAACTGATGTGTTAAAATTAAAACATCAAAAGATATATAACAAGTTGCAGAAAGATCCGGGAAAAAAAAAGCATAACAACAAGGGATGATGAACTTACAGAATCATTACATTACCATCGATGCAACGAACGCCAGTCCAATTGCAAGGAGTGCTGTCATTTGGATCCCAATTCTCAAAGACTCCATAAGGATCGACTTCCACTCTTGCGCGGAACTGTAACAGCGCAAATCCTTCATCCCCGCCAATTCACAAGCATCATCAGAGGAATGACAATAACATCATTAGCAATACTGCAACTATTAATACTAGAAGCATCAATAGCTTAGCTATCATATTACCTTCAGGATTTAGCGACAAGCATTCATCGCTTAGGAGATGGATCAACAACACGGCGCACAAAACCTTGTGCAGCTGGAAAGTGAACAGGTTCCACCTTCCCCCCATCTCTGGTGCCCAAAAATTCAAATTTGACCACAAAAAAAAATAAAATTCCTATGCTTGAAACCTACAAAGACTCCCCTCTTCGATTTCTCCGACACGAAGCCGACGAGGGAATAGCTTCATAATCCAACTATTCTTGTCAAAGTTATTATCTCCACCATACATAACCTCCTAATCGGCAGAACTTCAGCATGGGACGGCGAAAGCGGTTGCGAATTCCCAATCTCTCATCTCCTCTACTAAAAATTCCCAAGAAACTCCTCTTACGATCGCAATCTGCCCATCTGGAGTGACGGAAAAACACACCAGAATCGAACAAAAATAGTCGTCAAGAAAGAATAATTTCTTTTCAGAGAATCTGAGTATGCTTTATCTGCAAGCGATTCGACTTCCAAAGGAAAACTTTTTGGATCAAATAATAATAATAATAATAATAATAAATGATACTACACTCGGAAATCAAAGTAGCACGGACAACTTACCCTCTTTTTTTTCTTTTCTTTTCTTTTTCTTTCCTTTGTTTCTGTATTCTTTTGGAGAGGTCCCTCTCAATAGCAACCACCACCACCAATCCTCATCATCTTTAGGCGACGGCTTCCATACGCCATCTCTCTCTCTCTCTCTTTCTCCTTGGGCCTATCCTTTTCTTGCCCAATGCTCGGCAGCGTCTCACTTTCTCTGTTTCTTTTTTTTCTCTTTTTCTTTTTACCGATTCCGCGTTAGGTTTTGGTTTTTTCTTCTTCTTCTTATTATTATTATTATTATTATTTTGTTATAAGGTTTTCTAACTTCTTCTCCTAGACCACTCTCGTTCTTTCTCTCACTATGATGAGGCAGTTTGGGACGGCGGGTACGAGTCGCCGGCGGCGGGGAATTGGGTGGCTGTGTGCTTTTTCCTGCGCGATTTCGTGGCGGGAGAGGGGTGGGCCCGCCGCAACCGTCGGGTTCGGACGCGCGAACGCCAACCTCCCAAGTCCCATCGACGGGTTTTCCAACTTTGACCAGCTCTTCCCTCTCCGTCCACGTCGTGCCTCCATTTCCTCATTTGACCTCGCTCTCTCTCCTCCTTCTTTGTCCCCTGTCATCTAATAATAGAAATCAAATTATTTGTCATTAAAATATAATAATATGATGTATTGCATTCTCTTTGGCAAAAAAAAAAAAAAAAAAAAATCTCATTGTTTATCATAATAAGCAAAATATATGATGGATTATGACACGTGTCAGGCATTTGTTATAAGGAAGGCTAAACAAGGTTAGTTTTTGTTTTCTTATAAAAAAGTTTAAACAACCCCTCCAACAAACACCCAACTTAAACAACTTCTTTTGTTAGTTGCACTCATATTCGTTTGGTATGGAGAGCCGATGTACCAAACAAAAAAAAAAACCCAGCTGCACATCTCTCAAGTAATACATACATACATAGATGCGTGCATGCGTATTTGTGTATATATATAAAAATATCCTTAAGCATGAACTATGTCAAAGTTCTTAAAAGCTGAAATAGTGATCATCTTATCCATCATTTTGATATCATATCAGTTGATAACTTAGAAAATATAAATTTATACGGGCTAAAAATATAAAGGTTAAGATTTTGTATATATCTCATAGGTAAGGGTATGTAACTAGCATGCATGAATGTCTTCACCGACATGAAAACCTTGGAACTATGTTAAATGGAGCCTCTGTGTACCCTAGTAAGATGGTTATGATATGAGTGATAAGAACTGAGAAGTAAGCAAGTAATATTGCTTACTCATTGACAACTTTGAACCATCAAGGTTGCGTCGCTCTTCTTGTCATCTCCTCGAAGATACTGTTAGCTGTAATGATCTTGACCTTCTTTGGCCTTTGGCAGGACTTTGGATCCAAGTGAATAAGATCAATGTTGTGAAGGTTGGTGCCATTTGGAATCATCCCCAAAATCCCATGTAACCGCATTTGGTGCACTTCTCTGTGTGGATGCTTCCAATTCATTATAGGTAATTTAATATCAGCATGCTTGTTTGAAAAGTCAAACTTCACTGCATGGATTCTAGGAGATCCATGCATTTACCTACTCATAGGAAAAATTAATTACTCTTGGAAGGGATGTAACATATATGACAAAATCAAAATTACCTTTACCTTCGTGTTTGGATCATGCTTGATTGGAGGTTCAAATCCCTTTTATGACATAAATCAGTGACAGTCTACTATTGACCATTTTCAGATTAAGTACTTTCTCTATTATCACAAGGGGAAAAAATCAATCACAAGTATACACTCAATGTTATGATAAAAAATTGTATATAGATTAGGTTTCGATATTGTGAAGCTTGAACTTACTCAACTTGGTTCGTCACTGGATTTAATTCGTTATTGCACACAAAACCATCTAAATAGTGTTCTAAATGGCGTCGACCTAGTCTAAAAACATATAATGCTAAGATGGTTGCTTTGATTGACCAAGAGATGTGCACATAGCTACTCTTATTATATTATGGTGGACTAGGGCATTTCTTATCTGTGGCTATATCCTAGTTGACGTCCTTGTAGCCCACAGAAACAAGCAAACAGAAAAGATAATCCCTTAGAATAACATTATTCTATTTTAATAAATTATAATTTTTATTATTTTATTTTTAAACCAAATCAAGCTAGAAAGAGTCTCCTAACCTTATCCTACCCAATAGTTTACTTGATATGCAGTATTAAATTTTGTCCCTATACCTCATATTTCTTATAAAACTTCCTAGGTATGCGTCGAAGCAAATATATCATGGATAATTTTAAGCAGATGAATGAACTTGAGACTTCCAAATAATCGTATTTGACCTAGATTAGATCCCAATCACACCCAACCTTGGAACCAAACTTACTGGATCCAATCTGAGTGATATTTGCCTTATTCTATTGATTCGGATCCAACCCGATGCTTGGATGGATCATGTTCGACTTGAAATATAGATCCACACCCTCAATGGGTCCAAAACAAGATTCGGTGGTAACGGAATCCGACGCAATCCAATAATTGAGTGTCTCAAATGAATGTCTCCAATCCAGCTCACACCATGCTTATATACAAATCTAAATTTTCCAATCCTAGGCCCCTCTTTATCCAGATCAACCAACTATAACTCCCTCCCCACCCTGCCCAATTTCTCAAGGGTGGAGAAGGGCCAAAAAAAAAAGGAAGAAAAAGAAACGCTACATTCAATGGCAGTGGGCATGCACTTAAATGTCAAGTGGCCCACAGCAAACTATGGATGCAATTCCCCACCAAAGAATGCATCAGAAGTCCAGTGCACGCCCATCTGTCTGCTACCTTCCCATGGAAGTCAGGTTGGGTGCCATCATGAGACCCATATGGCCATACCTCAAGATAAACAGCGCACATTGAATTATTCCAAAATGTAGAAGAAAAGAGATTGCAATAATGCTATACAAGACGAATGGGCAATGTTACAGGGAAGACCCTATGAGTCGTTGGCTAGAGAAAGGCGACAATGTGGTATTGATGATACAACCATTAGTTCAAAAAGCTTTTGGCTTTTGTCCCTGATGCTATATGTGTTTTTTTTTTTAGTACAATGGCGGTTTACACACTGCATGTGTGAATGCAGCCAACAAAATCATAAAATAAAACACCACGTAATGGCTCTGGAACAGACCCACCCCAACCCAAACAAAACTACCGAAGTGGTAGGCCGCATAGGAGATCATCCAGTCGGCCGTCCTATTGGCCTCTTTGAACACGTGTGAAGCTTGGTAGGAGTTGCACTTCTCCATCAACCTACGAATCTCAAGGATCAGCAACCAATCCTCAGCAATGCGTTTCCATCCCTGTTTCTGGATCCACTCAACTACTATAATCGAGTTGCCCTCGAGAATAATATGGTCTTCATCCAGTATTCGTCTCACGTCTGCTATATGTTTTTTTCATAAGAAAGTAGGAGGTGGTTGATAAGAATAGAGGGAGGATGCAAGAAGGTATGATCTAACCAAATAAAGGGAAGTGAAAACGTGCCATCACATCTATTAAAAATAAAGGCTCGACTCGCTATTTTATGTAGCTGAGCTTCTAGATGGAGACAAAGAAAACATTTTTAACAAGAAAGGCGAAGTTGGTTAACATCAATGAGATCATAACGTACGATGAAAGTAGGACTTAAATTCAAGCCAAAAATATCTAATTTCGGGTGATTTCTCCGGCCAAACAAGTTGTTACCCTCCAAACTACTTGAAAAAAATGATCCCCAAACCTATCCTTCTATAAAGCTTTTCATTCACAATCATGAGTGAAGGTCTTAGCTAGAACTTTCATGGTGCGGTGCGCCTATTATCAACCAAGATTGGCTTGAGGTGGATCCAATTTACATTGGATTTTTTGTGTACATATCCTCTTAAAGATTAAAATTAATGTGAATACGCTTCCAAAATTTATATTTGCATGTTTATGCCTCATCAAACACTTGTTTTGTATGTATACCCTTTTTTTTCTTCTTCTTTTTACATATGTACCCATGCCATTTAATGCCATTAAGAAGTTAGCAGTTTAAAATTAAAATGGCGAAAATATCATTAATGGGTAAATATGCAAAAAGAAATGTTTATAAGGATATACATGCAAATAGTAATTTTGGAAGGTATCCATACAATTTTAAATATTTAGGAGGGTACACACACAAAAAATTCTTAAATTTTTGCGTAAATACCCTCTTAAATATTGAATTTTTTATAAATGCCCTTCAAATTGATATAAAGATTTTATAAATAAAAAAATAAAATTAGAATTTTTTGCATATAAACCTTCTTAAATATGTAAAATTGTATGAATATTCTTGTAAAGTATTATTTACATATATACCCTTATAAATATTTTTTTTGCATATTATTCATTAAGAATATTTCAGTTATTTTTAATTTTAAACCACTAACTTTTTAACAACGTTAGGTGGTATGGACTTATATGCAAGAAAAAAAAAATAAAAGATATACAAGCAAAACAAATATTATATATATGCAAATATTATTTTTTTAAAAAAATATTATATAAATTTAATATTTTTTTAAAAAAAATTACATAAAAAATTTACTTACATTGGCCACCCCTGATCCTCGCCAAAATAGTCTTCCTGAGTGCAAACAACTTAACATTATCAGATCTTGGACTTTACCGACGACCGAGTCAATATATATTAATTAATGATATGTCTATCTCATTGATTAAAAAAATCTTATATTAAAAGTTTTGATTAAATATTAATTATATTACAAATACGCCGTCCCATCTTCACGGACTCCCTCCGCGTCCCTCCTTCCCTTTCCCCGTCCTCCCCACAACCAAGAAGTGAAAAATTATTAAATAAGGAGAGAAAAAAGGCCCCGGGAGAGGAAGAAACCCATCTCTCTCTTCGGCAGAGAGAGCGAGATGGCATCCCGGCGGAGGGAAATTCAATCGAGGAGAGGGTCGTCGGTCTCGTCGGTGTCGTCTGACGAGCTGTTCGTGGAGGCGCGGAGCTCGCCGCCGCGGGAGGGGGAGGAGGAGGGGGAGGCAGCGCCGCCGGTGGCGGCGGGGGAGGAGGAGGGACGGTGGGAGAAAATGCTGCCGGAGCTGCTGGAAGAGATCGTGAAGAGGGTGGAGGATGGCGGCGAGCGGTGGCCGCTCAGGAAGAACGTGGTGTCCTGTGCCTGCGTCTGCCGTCGGTGGAGGGAGATCACCAAGGGGATCGTCCAATCGCCGTTGGAAAGCGGGCGGATCACCTTCCCTTCCTCCCTCAAACAGGTAAAGCCGGAACTTTTCGCCCATTTTATCTCCTTGCCTGCGTGGTTTTTGCTCTTGATTTCTTTTTCGCCCCTTAAATATTCAAGGATTGGGCGTGGATCTGGTGGAAACTTGTGATCTTGGGTCTTCTTGTTGGGGATTTTTGTTTTTCAGAAAAATCCCATCTTGTGGGAGATTTCGTAGCGACTCGGGGATCGATTAGTTCCATTGTTCATTTAAATTACTTGTTTTTTTTTTACTTTTCCATAATTTTATGTAATTGTGGAAGGTTGAGATTAATTGGATGTGAAATGTGGGGTTAAATGCAGCCGGGGCCAAAGGACTTGCCAATCCAATGCTTCATCAAAAGGAACAAGAAGAATTCAACATTTTACTTATATCTCAGCTTGACACAAAGTAAGCAGATATTTGAACATAATGTGTCTTCTCATGATGTGTTATTTCAATATTTTCTTCATCTATATAGTTGATCTATGGCTGATGGTAAAAGAACACGCTCGCTTGCAATGGCTAGTTGTGAACAGAAAGCTTTCAGTTTTCTTATGTCTTTGAATTTGGTTGGTAATGGGATGGGTCCATTTAGATATTGGACTTTACATGCAACATGATCCTTATTATGATGGTGGCAATGGTTGAGGGCCAGCTTTCTTAGCATGTCCTTGGGAAATTTTAACTTCTAGGTGGTGGTTGGATGCTTGACTACTTCATTAGTATTATATCTTTTATATTTGTAGGAATTCTAATTTATAGCCTTCATTTAGGTTGCTGATATGTTTGTTACTATGTGATGGATTGTGGTTTCTGTGAAATGTATGTGAATGAATATTTCAACTCAACTCAATTATAGTAACCCTCTCCAACAAGTGCCATTCTAAGTGCCTCTCGTGCTCATCACAAAATATCACCCTGATATGATAGCTAGAATTCAACTACCTCTTTATGTTTTATTTTGAAAAAGGTTTTAGGTTGGTACTGAAATCATATGTTCATCTTGCGGGATTGTATGAAGTCCTTAATCTTGTGTTCTTGGTTATTTACTATTAGCATAATTTAGGGATTATGTAATACCTGCATCACCCATAATATTTTTCTTTATTAGTATGATCCGGCATCAATCTATATTATTTTCTTGGGTTAGCATGATCTTGTTAAAGTGATTTTAGGGATCACATAACAACCTATATCACCCATAATTTTTTTCTTTGTTAGTGTGATCATGTATCAACCTATATTATTTTTCTTATATGGAGTCTGTACACAAGTATATATAACCCCTAAGATATACCGAATGCAATAAAACAAAAAAATAAAATCATTTTTCTCTTTATTTTTTTCTATTTTTTTTTACAAATATTTTAATATGGTATCAAAGCCACCGATCATCTAATCTACTGCCACCATCTCTTCCGTCATTGTTGTGGTCGTCGTTGCCACGTCTAGAAGCTTTGAAGATTCCATTGTTGATCTATCGATCTCTATTCTCGAATAAATCAACACCCGAAGATCCTTTATTTTTTTTGGATCCACAGATCTTCTGTTTTACCACAGATCTTCTGTTTTACCACAGATCCTCTATTTCTTAGTGAATCAACATTCAAAGATCTCATATTCCTTAGTAGATTTGCATACTCTCCATTTTTGGTGGATTAATATCCGAAGATCTTTTGTTTTCTATGGATCCGCAGCTCCTCTCCACCGCTTTTCTTCTTAGCTTCAGATCTTCGATCGTCTCTCCTCACTATCGCTCAGTTCCTTTTTCTCCATCTCCGATTTTATTTTGCTGCCCTTGGCTCCTTCACCATCTAGTTCGAGGTCTCTTGCTCCTCTTCAATGGTGCCTCCGTTTACGAAAATCATTGACCTTCAGTTGTCTTCTCTCTGAGTTCTGTCCATCCTCGTTGCAACTGTTATCTTATATGCGTCTTTTCGCTGCCACATTATCAGACAGGTCAATTAGCCACATTGGCAGACACGTCATTTTGTCACATCAGTCAAACACGTCAACAGACACTGATTTGCCGTGTTAGTCAGTCATGTCGGTGGATGCATTAGTCTACCACATCAGTTAGCTACGTCAGTATTGCCAAACATATCAGTTTGCTGCATTAGTTTTCTAATTTGTCGCATCAGTTTCTAAGCTGCTATGTCAATTTCTATTTTGCCATATCAAATTATGTATTGTCACATCAGCTTGACACATATGTCTGTCATATCAGTTTCTGAGTTGTTATATCAACTCCTAATATGCTACATCAGTTTATGAGCTGCTATAACGGCTTGTGTTCTGCCACATCAGGCTCTGTGCTACCACATCAGTTTCTTTACACTACTTCTCTATCTATTACTTGTGGTAAGTCAGTTCCCTTCTTCTTCCTTGCTCCTGTTGTTCCTTTCTTGCCATGCCTATTTATTTAGGTCTAGTCAGATTGGGTCTGCATCTGTGTTCATGGTTTTAGAGAAGTTGCCAATTGATTTAAATTCAACTAGCCTGGTATAGCACATTGTAAGGTTTTTCAGCTTGGTTTTAATGGCTTCTCAAGATCTACATGTCTAAACCCATATGTAGGGCTTGTTGACTATGCTGTTATGGCTAGTGATTTAGCTGATACCAGCTTTGAAATAAGTTAACCAAAACTCGACCACGTTTCTAGGTAGTGTGCATGTCTACACAAGAACAATTGAAGTATGTTACTTTGGATTGGATACATATATGTGAGGATGGGGGGATGCAAAATAAATTATCTTTGATGGAGGATTTGGACTATTGGTACCTACAAGGAATATACAGGAGTGCCCTATCTGTGGGCTTTGTACATCTGTGCATTTTTCTACAGGTTGATCTTTAAATAAAATTGCTTCACATCTTTGAAGCAACCACATTTTTAAGCATTTTGCCATCTATAACTGGCAACAAGAATATGCTTCTTATTAAAGGGTGACATGACACAATCTGTTGACTGGGTAGGAATGTGAAACCATGCAGGTGTCTAACTCTTGTTCATGGTGTTGTAGAATGGAAGACCCTGTCACCCGCAACCTATGTTTCTTGGAGACCAACTTTAAGTTATCAATAATCTTAGTAAAACATGGATGAAGGTAGAATAATGCTAACTTGATGATGTGAGAGTTTCATGGTGCGGCGATCTTGTCACTTGATTTCTGCATATTCTGTATTCTTTCAAATTCTATAGTAGGAATTTTTTGAGGCTGCATTTATGCACTCGTGAATGCAGTAAAAGATCGTTTGATGTTTTATCAACCTGTAGTGTGTTGCTACATTGTACTTTTTGTTAACCTTGAATGATGGGAAAAAAAAATCTGTTGCAGCATTCACGGATAAAGGGAAATTCCTATTGGCAGCTCGAAGATTTAGGCATGGTGCCCACACTGAGTATATTATCTCTCTTGATGCTGATGACCTGGCCCAAGGAAGTAATGCATATATGGGGAAGTTGAGGTGAGCCTCCAGCATTCTAGTGTCTGCTTACTTTAAGCACTATATAGAATCTGTAATCTCATCAAGCAACATTCGGGTTTTGCTTCAACAAGTTCTATTCTAGTTGTTCTTTGGTGAAACTCCAACTGGAACTATGCCTGCTTATTCTATCTATTATTCTGCATTAAAAACTGCATTTCTTATGAGGTTTCCCTAATTAACAATTCCACTCAACTTCTTGGAACATGCATCTGATTTTCATATTTGTTCAAGCAGTATGGACTGTTTGCCTAATAATTAGATGGAAATATATGTACAGATTACATGTACATAAATACAAAAATGTGTTCATTTTCTGTCATGTAGATATGTGTACATAAACATAGCTAGTTGGCATTGATTTCCATATGCATATATTGATACATCTGGTGGTATATCTGGCGGAGCCACCTTACATTTGCCCCAAGCCTTCAGCTCTCCCATGGGCCTTATCATTAGAGTCCTGATGACTACATATTTTCTTCAAAAAAAAATTGGACATCTGGACCTTAATTTTCTCCCCAAGCACTCATCTTATATCTCACATTCAAATGTATGTGCCCAGTTCTAGCCTACTAAAATTTGTACACATATGCATTTGTTATGCTGTATGCTGCAAGTTGTATAAAATTCCAAGTTTTCATCTTTAAAATAAGAGACAAGGTAGAGGATTGACCCATTTGTATGCTTGTACTTTGCATTTCAAAGCTTATCTCAAGATTTCTTTATTTACCTGTTTTACTTGCAAATTTTTTGGCAGCCTAGTTTTTGAACGCATGCTGAATAGTGTGCTCTTTTGCGCCCCATGTACGAATTCTTAAGGCATGTTTAAATCAGTTTGTTGGACCAGTTTTACATGCAAACAGAAGCTGCCATCTTGTCTGAGTGTGAGCTAAAGAAATTGCTCCTTTCTGTGTAAATTACTTTTCCTATCTCAGAATATAAACCATTTTTACATGCCAACCAATTCACCCTAGTTTGAGTGAGCATGCTGACTAAATACACCTTTTTCCTATATTTAACTTGTTGCCCAGATGTCCCTTGCAGATCTGACTTCTTGGGGACAAAGTTTACAATCTATGACAGCCGGCCACCATACGATGGTGCAAAGGCAGCAAGCAGCCGAGCAAGCCGGCGTTTTGCTAGCAAGCAAATCAGCCCGCAGGTCTCATCCAGTAATTTCAAAGTTGGACAGGTACATTACAAATTCAACCTACTAAAATCAAGAGGACCGAGAAGGATGCACTGCACTTTGCAATGCCCTGCAGCTCAAGAAACTGCAAAGGATGACTCTGAGAAGTCGAAGGCACACAGCCCTGGGGGTTTTGCAGTTTTGAGGAACAAAGCTCCTAGGTGGCAAGAGCATCTGCAGTGCTGGTGCTTGAATTTCCATGGCCGGGTCACAGTTGCTTCAGTGAAAAATTTTAAGCTGGTAGCAACGGCAGATCCCAGCCAGCCATGGGGGATTGGAGATGAGGAAACAGTGCTGCTTCAGTTTGGGAAGGTTGGTGACGACATGTTTACCATGGACTACCGGCAGCCACTCTCAGCCTTCCTGGCATTTGCCACCTGCCTTACCAGCTTTGGTACAAAATTTGCCTGTGGATAAAAACCTCCCTGAATATGTTAACCTGCAGTATGTGGTTGTGTTGTAGCTGTAGAGACTGGGACTTTTTGTTCCTTTCTTGCTGGGATGGGGAAGTCTTGTTTGAGCATTCATATCTGCGCAGGATTTAATCTGCATGTCATGTATTGTATACTTTATGGCGTGGCAATGAGACCAATCCAATCTCAGAATCTTTTCTTCTAGTTTTTAGTTGTGATATGTAATGTAATGTCTTGTGCCACCAACCGTGGAAACTTAAACAGTCTAGTTTTCTGATGAACTCAAAAAAATAAAAAAAGAAAAGAAAAAACAAGTCTCGAGTGGTTGGTTTGAACTATGTAGGAAATTGGTGAACCAGGTGAGGGAGGATTTGGTAGCTGGTTTTGTGTTGTTTGAGGCTTATGTTTTTTTGGGGTGGTCTCCTTCGAGGTCAACCCTGGAAAACAAGTTTCTTTCCTATTGGAGGCATATGTTTTCGCTGGTGGTTTCCTTTGTAGCTGCTACGGTTCTGTTCTTTGGAAAGCTAGTTTTCTTTCCCAATAAAAGCCTTTTTGTTTGTGTTTTTGCTTGTTACGGGAAATTCTTTTCTTCTTTTTCCTTGGAATATATGACTTTACTGTTAGGGTTGGTTTGGTTACAAGAAAGCAATGGAAAATCTAAGGCCAGTTTGGTATTTTTCCTCTCTCTTTTTTTTTCCAAAATCTTGAGGATAAAAACAAACTAGATCGAACAATATATGGTGAAAAATTTTAATTTCTTGAATCACTTCTAAAATCTTAAATTTTTGGTAGTTAAGATTTGTTGCTTTTAGAAAAGAGTGAAAATAAAAAGAAGGGACAATAAAAGCTTTGTGCAAATAATGCATGCATTTATCTTAAACTATTAATATATTATAAGTAAAAATATTTTTGTCAAAAAATAATATTTTTAGATTGAAAAATAAATACCAGCTTTCAAGCCGTATTTGTTTTAATTTCACTCTCAAAAATATAGATATAGTATCTACCATTTATTTTACTATATTTTTAATCTACTTTGCGTACCAAACATAATAATATGATATGCGATTTATTTTTCCATGTCGGACTAAGCTAAACGGGATCTGAGAAAAAATTCTTTTCAGGAGCCAAATGAATCCTATATCTAATTCTAAAGATAGGAAATCGAATGCGCTTTTCCTTTGACGAAAAGTGATATAGGACGAGGGCGATTGATAGAACTGTTGAGAGGTACCCATGAGTGGCTAATCATCGATTAGATCTAGAGGACAGAAATAGAAGAACTGCCTCAAAACTGAGTTGTATCATCGTTCGAACTGAAGGTTCCAAGTCCATATCGATCATTGAAGGCCGGAGAGAATCCAACACTGATTTCTTTTTCTTTTTCAAGAGCTGACCATGTAACTTAGTTTCTTCGGAACCGTGACGCTGAGCACATCATGTTCCAGCGAGCACTTGATATCATCCATGTCGGCATTCTCCGGGAGCCGGAACCATCGCAGGAACCAGTTAACAATGGAGCAGGCAAGGGCAGCGGCGCCGCCGCCAGGACACCTACCGGGGGTATTCCAGAGCCAATTCCAGGGAATTTAGGGATCGCACTTCCGAGATATCCATCGAGAAGGGGACGAACGCCCCAAGCCTTCCGATCTATGGTGCGAACGAAGACATCGTGTATCCTCCCCTTCGCGGTCTCCTACATGGATTAATAACATGTGAAGAGAGACCACATGGCTCAACGCTAGTTGCTGGCAGCAAACTCTTTTTTTTTTTTTTCTCTTTTATATATATATATATATATATATATATATATTTATTTTTTACGACGATGGTTCACACACAACGGATATATGTACAGCACATAAAATCGAAAAAGATACTTGTCTCGCATATGAGATACCCTTCCATGCAGCTCTGGCCTCGGCACTTGACTACAGTCTGCTCGAAGATCCATCGATCTTCGGCCACCACAAATCTGGCCTTCTAATCTCTGATGATATATCTAGCATCTCCGTTGCCTCCAATCTTGCTAACACCGTCGTCAAAGTTCACCTTACGAAAATCAGAGGGTGGGGGCGCCCAAGATACAGATATAGTTCTGAGTGCTATAAGAGCGGAATGAAAGCCTCAAATTCTCCTAGCCAGCAATGCGAAGGACCTCCGCCACATGAGTGAGGCCCAGTCTACCACCAACCTTGGATGCGCACCTTTGTCCTCAAAAACTCGGGCATTTCTATCTAACCAGTAATGATAAGCTAGATAGGCTGCTCTAATCCCTTGCTCCACGCTGTCAGGAAATTCTTTGCCGAAAAGGCTAAATACTGGGCTGGCAACAAACTCTAAAAGAAGACCGAAAAGGCTAAATACTGTGCTCTCCCAGGCCACTCCAGGCACAGGACCCCAGAGGAATCAACCAATTACCATGAAACTAGTTGAGATTACAATCTCAATCGGGATTACAACGAGCCAGAAGTAATTATTCAATTACTAATCACATCCAACGTGAATTAAATTTAAATCCTACGATAATTGTGGGCCTACATCACAAATAAACATCATGAGGATCCAAAAATATTTCTTCACCGAGTCTCCAACTACTAAATCCTAGATTTTTGCGACCTTTATAAAGCTAGCTTCCAAAGCACCCCCATCAATGACCGTCAGGTGGCAATGACGAACAGCAACATCACTGACGGCTGCATGATCAGCCCTATAGATGCATGGCGATATTTATATAGGAAATTCTTTTCAACACGAGATAAGTTGGCTGGCGACGGCGAGGATGTCAAAGCAACAATGGGTGCTTGTAGAAATCCTATTTGTATTTGGGGTGCGTGCCTTGTGCATGATCAAATGAGCAATCCAGTTCAGGACCAGGTCAATTCAAGTCGACGTAGGACACAGAATCCAATCATAAAGCCAAATCCAGATATATGCGAGTGCCATTGATGGGATGGTTGGATTTTACCCTACTAATTAACTACTCTGGCTGACCAAAACATGCACGTAAAGAGATTGCAAACCAGGAGAACTATTTATAAAGGCGATTGGATAACTTGCATGTTGATCTCACAGTTACAGCTTAAACATACAAATTAAAAGAGCTAAAACATTTCCTTAGCAACAGAGTTTTCACAAATGGACCAAAACCAAACCGCACAGACTCAAAACAGATACAAATGCTGCACATGAAATTCCATACTATAGACTTGACGGTTGATAGCACATGCTGGCTTGCCATCGTTTTCTACGTTGCAGTTTCGCCCCAAGAATTCTTTCAAGTTCCGTAATTATTTGTTGATTTGGAATGGCCTTCCCAGACTCGTATTCTTGAATCACTTGGAGTTTCTCATTGATCAGCTGTAACATCGGACATTGTCAGAGAATGTGAAAGAAGTCAAAGCAACTCCAATTTAAGGGACAAAGGGAGTATAAAAGGTACCTGTGCAAGTTGTGCCTGAGTCAACTTTTTATCCATTCGAGCCTGCATGATATTCTTCTTGAGCTCCGTTGACACTCGTTCATCTGATTCAGGTGAAAAGCATAGATACTGTTGCCATTAAAGTATGCTCCTCTTTCACAGCATTAGAAATCAAAGAACAGCTATTATTTAATTGTTAAATTGAAGCACTTCACACAGCAATGAAACACAACATAAAACTGATCAGCTCAACTCTGAAGATGATCTGGCTAGAAACTGCTCAAACGTAAAACTCAAATTTCTCACAAGCTCAGGCTCAGGGTAACCTATACAAAATGACCGCGTTATCTACCCATTGTATGCTTTCAGTAAGAATCTTCAAGCATGCAAACTGCTGCTTCTCTTATTACAGACAAGAGAAGGCAGTTCTGTAATTTCTGCTGGAAAAAAGTTTAGGTGCAAATACTAAGCCTCTTTAATCAATCCCAGCTCCAAGTTTAGGCCTGGTAAGTAATACAGTACCTGATCTGGTTAGAATAATTGTAAGTAGGTTGTAAGTAGGTCCCATCAGAACGAAACACCATCCTGACCTGATACGACCTATTTTCACCCCAATATGAATACTTAGGTCTGCCCCAGGTCAAATTTCAAACCTAAATTTAAACTAACGGCCCAACAGTCCGCACCCATATAATTTTAGAAACAACTTTACAAAGCTAAAGACAAGTTATAGCATACCAAAACCAAGATCCACATCTGGACAAAAAACAATAAGGTTGAGGTGCCACCAACTGATTTGCTGTTTTTCTATTTAGTTGACATGTCAATGTGTACTCAGAATAAGTGTAGTTCCATTCTATATGCAATAAATGCAAAATTGCCCACTATGTGAAACATTGTTAGAAATATCATAATACTTTAACCATAAAAAATAATCATGTTGGTTATGAGACTGACGTGTCATGGGTCTTCTATGGTGCTCGTATATATGGTCCATGTCATTTTATGGCCAACCATCATAGACCATGTATGTTGTGATGGTGATGGGTCTGCTGTGTACAGAAGGTACTCCTTATGGCCAGCCCCATCAAGCAATAGTGTAGATTATAGAATATGATTTAGGTAGAACATTAAATAATTCAGATATCATATAATATTCTTTTTTGTGTATTTAATTGATCAAGAATATCATACTCGTTAGCACATCAAACTTACAATGTTTTGCAACTGGTCACAAGGAAAGTGGTTGGCTGGTAAGGCAGAAGGTATGATTGCATAACAACCACAGTGCAACATGACATTGGGTTCTTTTCTCATATCATAAGCTTCCATTGGTTCTTTAAAACTCCATTGTCATGAAAACTGAGAAGACAGTAGAAACATAGAGAAGAATATGAAAATAAGTGGCAGGCTTCCACGTAGCCAAATAGCTCAAGAGGCTATAGCAACACGAAAGGTAGTTCTACTCACTGGTTGAACCTAATGTGTTGTTATGATGCAAGAGTATCTTGGGCATCTTAGGTAGGAATAACATAATCCTCTGGGTCATGGAGCTGGAGAAATGGGAATTTCATCGATTCAATAAACTGTTCAACTGGTAGAACCAATTGCTTTATAATGAACAGCTCACACAGGTTGTATAGGTAATGAATCATACATCGTAGGCCTTATACACCAGATAAGCCCACCAAAATGGATGAGCTCAACAGGAATAATATGGTTTGTAAGCAGAATGTCACTCACTATTGCTTAACAGTAAATTTAAGCAATTGGGAGTTATCATCATCTTTCACTAGTTGAAGCTGAAAACAGGCTAGTTGCCGAAAATCATGTGACCAAGGCTAGAAAATGATAAGGGATGCAATTGCCCGGAGGAAGTAAAAACAATTTAAGAATTCAAGATGTTTGATTGTTAATTTAGTGCTAATTGTTCAGCAGGTGAAATATGTATTAAAAGGCTTCATATATGCTTGATATCTGTCTTTATGCACGTTCCAATACTGGATGATAGCACCAGGATTGCTATGTGCCACCTCTTCATAAAATAAGGACTGAGACTTCTGTTCTTGTTCTTGTCATCTGGTTTTCTAATTGATCAGACAGCTTGTAGCTGGGATTTTACATGGTTTGAATGAGGTCCAGGTCCAGCTTCACCAGGATCTGCAAAATCCATACCCAACCCAGAATTTTGACCATGTGTGTAGCCAAATTCAGGTCCAGCATAGATTGGTTTAGGATCTGCTATACCTTCACCTGTACTTATAGCATATGTGAACTTGTCACTGAGTACTATAAAAAGCATATTTCCTCTTCAACAGAATGGCATGATGAGAACTACATGTATTATCACAAAAAAACCTCACATATATTTTAGCCAGGCATAGTTATTCTTCATCCCATGTCAATCGGCAAAGGCTCTAAAATGGAACCTTATGCATTGGCAGTCTATTTAAGACATTTGAAAGCAAAATTCCATTTCTCATGCTTGAGATGCCTAGTGAAAGTTCGAAAACACATTGGTTGGAAGCCATGCATTTTCCTGACTTATGGGATGTATTTAATGGAATTAGAATTGCTTTGCCCATTCATTAGCAATGGAAATGACCATAAGAGCATGTGACTTATTGAAATATAGAATGTTCTTATCTAGAACACGCCTATCTGTTGTAGAAGGTTCACACTGTACATAGTGATGAGGCACTCCTCACACAAGTTCACTAAGACTAGAGTTTTATCCTCTTCTAGGAGATTTTCTTCCATAAGACCTTTTTCTCGGTTTTTTTAAGTTGAATTCACCATTAGCGAGCCAAATCTAAAATTGCTGTCAGTACCCGATCAAATCAATAACTGCTTTTAAAAACATCACACATAATCTAGTACTTGGGACTTTCAAACCTGTCAACTTGCGCAATTATCGGTCCAATATTTTCCCACAAATTAACGATTAGATTTCCTTCAACAAGTGAAAATGTGATACTCATTTGAATAGCGAAAAGCAAAATACAGAAGTTGCAATTTCTGCTGATTCAATGGCTTGATGATAAAAAATCCTCATTATGGACCTCATACATTACACATTCAGAATAATATGGAATTGCCAAATAGGTGGGGCTACATATTGATGTACCGCTCGAACTGCCCAATTTGAGCCATACCATATTGTACCAGATCGGAACCAATACAGAACTCATATTCGGGTCGGTACAGGCTCTATACCGCCTCATACCAAGGTGTACTGTCTCGTATTGAGACGGACTGAAGTACAAACCGACCCATACGGAAGTGTACTGACCTGCATCGAGGTATACCGAGATAAAAAATGAAAAAATGGTTCAAGAACTATTCCGGTATAGGATGGATACCATATTATACCAACTTGTACCATACCGAATTGGTAATGTACTAGTATGGTTCTCAGTACTAAGATATGGACTTTGGATGGGACTCTAAAACCATGTTTCACCTTATTAACAAGCAATATCATGCAACTTCTATGAAATGCTGTTCAATATGAAGAATCCTCATGATCTAAGGGTATGCTTTGTTGCAAGGAAAGTTAGTAGGATTTTTTTTGGGAAAATCTTGTTTTTTGTTTGTTTCTTTAATTAAAAATTAACAAATTTGAAAAGTTTATAAATAGTTCTCCAAAAAACATTTCCTTTCCCATCGAAGAGTTCTACTTTTCCTTCACCATGCATTTCCTTGCAACCAAACACACCCTAAGGTCTTTTTTCATAAGAATTCTATTAATGCATATATGAACAGTAAAAAGCAATTAATCAATCATTAGTAACTCCAAGAAATGTAATTAGAAAAATAACTAGTAATATCCCATGTCGAATATCTTTAGATATGAGCAAAGTTTCAGCAAATTTGATGGTGAGAGGAAAACCATGGTCTCAACTTTTGGATGATTAATGGCCTTGGCAGTCTCAAACTACTAAGATGCTAAATTTAGTGAACAATTTCAATTAAATTACTGGTTAATAATTCAGCATTGTAATCCTTGTCATAAGAGCCATAAACAGAATGAAAACAGTAATCTATCCATTACTTTGCTTGAAAATCATGATTATGGAAACAAGAGTCCTACACTTAATGAAAGCTAGATATTACCAACTACAAGTAGAAACTAAATAAGGTAGGATATGATATATGGAGCTTCCAGATGAGAACTAAAAGCAAGACCATGGAATGCCGTACCGGCCCGTACCGGCCGGTACGGGCCGGTACGTACCGTTCCGGTCCTAGACCGGTACCGGAACCACTAAAAAATCGGTATTTCCTGATTTTTTAGCCGAACCGGCCGGTTCGCATCGGTACGATTTTTTTTTGATAGAACCACAGCGCCTCGCGCTGTGGTTTTTGAAACCACCGCGTACCGGCCGGTACGGTACCGGTACCGGCCGGACCGGTACCGGTACCGGCCGGACCGGTACCGGACCGGACCGGCCGGCCACCGGTACGCCGACCGGTACCGGTACGGCGGACCTTGAGCAAGACGCTAGTAGCATTTCATGGAAGAAACAACGCAACACCCATTCACTTATATTAGAGGTGTATTTGATGACCCGTTTGTTGATGGAGAGAAACCAGCTACTAATGAATCTGGACGAGCATACTAACAGATTCTACAGCTTATATTCCCTTCAGTAAGTCTGTACTTGTATAAAGGTCAACGTAATACCTTTCTAGGACTAATTACCGAGGCTTGTCACCGTGATCAAGACTAGCTCAAACTAAAGCTCAAAAGGAACTTGCAGTCAGATGTCTTTGTTAAGGCCTAGGACTAATTACTGACGCTTGTCACTGTGATCAAGACTAGCTCGAACTAGAGCTCAAAAGGAACTAACAGTCAGATGTCTTTGTTTAAGGCCTTTTCTATCACTACTTTGAAATTTACAATGGTCCACTGTTGATTCGATCGGGGGAAAGGAATAATTTCCTCAACCCGGTCAACTTAAATATCTCAAAAGAAATTTAGAAAAAGGTAGAAAAAATAGTGAAGGTAGTGTTTACATGCCATTTTCTTTCATTGATCATTGATAACCACAAAACTGAGGTACTTTTGCCTCTAGTTATAATGGTGGAGTATGTCCTTGCACAATCCGGATGGGATTTCTCTCCTAATTCGAATAGAAATAGCTTTCCAAAAATAAACATAACCAGTAGAAATAAACACGAAAAAGCTAAAATCCTCTACTTAATTGATCTCGACTCCTGCATCAACTTTACATTCTGTCGCTCTACCTAATTTTTCTCGAATTGGAAGATATACCTAGTCAAAATCTTTTCCATTAAGAAATTTTTCGATTTCATCAACACGTTTCAAAGCCCAAATGATAAAATTTGAGTCAACCGCTAGGGGCACGACCCCTCTTAGGAGGTGGCACCACGTTGTAGATCTCGAAAAGTTACCGAATTTCAAAAAAAAAAAAAAAAAAAGATCATCTCAATTGGGGATCGTATGACCAAGTTATGGCCTCCGAAAGTTTGGCGCGCAATTCGATTTCTCGATGTGGTAGATTTCACTCTTAGACTCTGTTCAGCCTTACCGATAATAGCCAAAGTAGTCCACATCAAGTATGGTGATCCTTCTGGATCAACTTTAATATAAATCCTCTATTTATTTCTTTTTGTACATGCCCAATTTGTAGATGTACTGTTACAATGCACATTCCAAACTCTATATAGGTGTATTTCACTAGATTGAACTCAAAACTCCAAAACATTGCTCGGGGTCGTCATGAAACAAGCAAAAAGATGTTTTCTTATGCCTCCATTAAAAAGGTACTGCCAAGTCAAGTTTCATAGAGTTGAGAACACCTGTTTGCAATAGTTATCAAGATCCCTAGAATGTCCAATATGTTCCTATATATTGGTAGTACTTAAGATTCTAGATATTGCACTCAAGGTAGTTATTTGTTTGTACAAAATAAAGATAGAAGGGCTACAAAATAATTAAACAACAAAAGGGTGAAGAAGAATGTTGCATAGTACATGATATGGAAATAATACAAATGACTACTTGATTAGGAGCATAATTTAATCCCGCATTGTCATTCAGACTGTTTATAAAGTAATACTTCAGATTATAATCATAACTCCCTGCAGGACTAAAAAATGTGAAGAGACAATTAATGTTTGCAAAGAAAGCATAACACAAAATCCCTATATAATGGAATATGGAATGGAATGAAGGAAATAAACTAAATTCTAGCAACAAGAGACAATGTTTTAGCATGTCAAAGAAAAGTTAATTAACATGATTCTGCAGTCTCCTTCCCTCTTCTCTTTTAGACCAACATTACGCATTATGATTGGCAGAGAAGGAAAAAAAGCAAGACATGTTAATTAGGATGCAAAACTCTGACATGGGAAAGTTAAATCAAAAAATTAATCTGCAAATTAGAATAATAAAAAGAAGGCGATAAAGAACCAAATACAATGTTTGCCACTAAGCTAAGAGCACTTACGAGAGAGATTATCTGATTCCTCATCCAGTTTCCTTGTGTTTAAAGTTGTGCTGCTAGAAGCAGCCTTGTTTGTACCAGCATTAGCTACAGGAATAAAGAAGAGTAAAATTAAACCTATAAGTCTGACATCCTGTTATAGTTTAGCTCATTAGATATTCTGGATATCAAGGAATACATTATTTGAAAATGGACAATGCACAGCAGCAAAACAGAGAATCATTTCACAACTATCATAAGCATACAGCTACTATCTTTCGGTGTGTAGAATTTGAAAGTTTTGAAATAATATGGAGAAATATTATCTTAACAATATTATTGCCAAAAAATAAAATTTTGTGCACCAGTGCATAAGCAACTACACTCAATTGAATAAACAAAATTCTTGAATTGACTGCCAAACAGAACACTTTCACATGAACTCTTAACAAGATAAAAGTATAAATCTTCTTACTTGTATTAACAATCAGGGCATAACAATCCTGGGGGCATATGGTGATATTAAGAAAAACAATAGTACTTTTAAAAGACAAATACATGTGAAATTTCATGAGGGTATAAAGTTAGAACTTCAACAGTAGGATGAGCAAAAGCTGATATCCAACAACAAAATTGAAGAGCTAACAATAAACATGACATTTTCAATAATAAATTAATGATGATGAAAAGGTTTTGGGACTTAAGATGGAAAAAAAACAGGAGAAATGTTGTAAACTCTCCCCAATCAAATGTTTACAATACAGAACAACAATTTTCCATATGTCCAATTCAAACTTCATTTTCATAAATGGATTAAAATAATCAGCAACTGCCTTTAAATTCTTAGCAAGTTCTGGGTTGATCAGCTTCCCCTTTAATTTAGAGGAGAGAAAGCCTCTGACTTTGCATTTGGGTAGCCATTTTCCTTCATGATTAAAGATAACACTTTGAATGAATTTGAATATTCTCAAAGAGTTGAGACTGAAAATTGGCTACTTTTGATTGGGTAGAGAAGAATTTACTCCCGAAATTCAATCCTAGTGCGCTGCTCTTGGTCAAATCTTTTTCCCCACTCGATACCCATAACTGAAAGAAATGTTAAGAGGAGTAAATCATAGTAATATGCTGACAATAACCTATGAACCATCAATTTTATCTTCTTCCTGTGTGCCTGTTTACTTTACAGAGAACCATTGCCAACAGTTAGGCTCTATTTGGTTGCTGGGAAAGTGAAATAAAAGAAACTATATTGGAGAAGTCCATGAACAGAAAATCAAAGGAAATCCATCAAGAGAAAATCGGCAATTTTATCCTCTTTTCAGTTGTTTGGTACTGGAACGAAAATCCACAAAGAGAAAATCAAAGGAAACATATAAAACCCAAATTTTCACTAACAAACCTGAAATTTTTCTTCTCCAGAAGGTAGGTAGTGATTTTAATAGAAAATAAAGGTAAATAAGTGGTTCAAGATAATATGTAACAATTAGGACCTCACCTAAAAGTGCTAGCTAGAAAGTGTTAGGTATTATTTGAGCTCGTTAGCCTGTATATATAACCAAGAACTCTCTAATGCATAATTAATGTGGGGACTAAGCATATGCTATCGCTGGTTCTTATATACTCCCCATTTAAACCTTGACGTCCTCGTCAGGATCCAAATCCAACCAAATCCTATCATAATCGGTCCATGGTTAGCTCCAAATGGGCCCGATCCCCTTTGATACAATTTGCAATGTCACATACTTCACCCAAGAAAGTTAGCCGTAAAGTCTCATTTTAGTTCATTACCCTGTACGCAAACCTGCTAGTGCACAACCGATGGACAAAACACATGCCCGGACAGATCCTCACACATAACCACTTTCAAATTTCGTCATAATTTTCCTTAATAAAATACCTAATTTTCTTTTTCTCTCTTTCTTCTTAATGTTCTTTTTTCTTCCGGTGATGTATCTTTGTTTGCTTTCAGTTGTTTGGCAACCAAAAAGAGCATAAACCAAAAAAGGGAAAAAAGCTCCAAAATCACAGAATAAGAAAGCAAGTAATCAAACAAAAAAAAATCTCATATCGGGAAAGAAGAATCTATTTTTCGTATACAAATTGTTCTCAGAAATCACCCAAAACCTAGGAGAACTCATTGCATCAACTAGAAACTTGGAATCAAAGTCCGAATGATATTCCATTATTTTCAACAGAAAAGAGAGAGGCATGCAAAACAAAGAGATGAAAGATAGAAACCCTAGCATCCATGGCAATCAAATAGAAAAGAAGGGAAGGTTAGAATCGCATACACTTCTTTACCGTGTCGATCTCGGCTCCACTACGTCGGGCGGCGTTGACAGCCTTCTCGTCCTTCTTGGCGGCGGCGTTGGGGCCTTCTTGCGGATCACGACGGGCTCCCAATCCTGGGTGATCGGACCAATCCCAGCCCTTACGCCCCTCCCCGATCGATCGCTAGATCCCTCGCTTCGATCGATGGCTCGCACCCGAGGCTATATAGAGAAGGGGACGAAGGCGGTCGGAACTCGAGAGATAAGGGAAACAGGGGAAACGGAAGTTGGGAAGCTCCAAAGGTTGCCTTTTGGAGGCATTTGGTAGGGGTGATCGGTGACGTGGACGAAGACGATGAGATCACGGTATTTGGTTGTACCATGAAGATTCTATGAGATGGTGTTCTTAAATCACCTTCACTTTTCAAATCACCATCCAATTCGATAATAGGATACCCATCCATAGCTTCTTTAAATGTATGTCCCCCTGATTGACTACTACATCTAGGGACGAGACTGATCCCGAAAGAGAGGTTTTTCTTTCTGGTTATGAAATCGTTGAGGTTGAAAAGCAAGTCGATGATGCCATAAATCAGCCAGAAGTGGTATACTATTAAGTAGTCAAGTTAGAAGTGGTATACTATAAAGAAAGTTTCGTACATGACGTAACCCCTATTCCCATTGGGAGGAGGGGTAGTTAGTTATCTCGGCATCGCGAAAAGCCCCAAAAAGCCATTGAGCGCGCTTCGGTCCGAAAGAATTGGTATTCTTAAGAAACCTCATCGTACCTGCCAGTACGGTATGGATAAAGTCCACCTCACTTAGGATATTTTTCAGGAGATGGGAAATCATCCGGCGATTGCATTTATAAAGTAGGTTCAGTAGAGCTCCGCTTGTCAGCAATTCTGACTACTTCCACCTGGACTTTCAAGTCAGCAAAGCCTAGCTCGAAGTTGAATCTGCCCGAATAGCACCTGCCCAACAAGGACTTCGATGGGAAAGAGCCTTGGAAACTCAAGAACAAGGTAAGACAGAGAAGAAAGCTAGTACCAAGTTCGGAAAGAGACCCGGAAAATATGCGCTGTCCAACGCACACAGGTAGGAAGGGACGCCTTAGGCTCGGCCCATCACAAGCTCGTAAGCTTCACATGGCGATTCTTCTGCTACACACCTCTATGTAGCTAACGCGTGCAACCGGTGCGCGCGGACGATCGTAGCGTTGGAACTGAACACTTAGGGCGACGGAAAATGCGATTAGATCGTCACTAGGCCCCTTGGCTATGGGATCGCACTCCGGTACCCAGCAGAGATACTGACCACCAACCAAATCACGCATAACGCCCCGTGAAAGAAAGGAGAACGAAGAGGGAGAAAGCGGTGGCTCGCGGCTGTTGGAAGTTGGTCCGGAAGACTGGGAATTCACTCTCACAGCACCACCATAAGGAGCTTGGCGAGTGGCGGTTAAGTCGCAATGCCGTCTCCCCTAGTATAATAGGTCTGTAGAGCCACCATTTTCGCCTTTGTGCGTTAGAGCGCGCTTTAGTACGTTTTCCTAGCTTTTATTTCTTGCTTGCCTGCTTGCTTGCTAGCTGTCACGGACTTAGCGGTCTCAACGCGGTCCGTGCGGCACAAGTGCCGGCCTGCTCGTCCAGCTTTAATGCAGCTAACTCAGCCGCTCAAGGCATAAGCAACATTATTCAACCATCCTTGAGATCAAAAATCCAAGATCATCCTTATTGGGGGAGCGCAGCTTCCCCCCCGAGTGCATGAGAACCTTGCCGTCAGAGGATCGGATGGCGGCCGACCTCGGACGGCCGAGCTCGGTGCCCGACCCCGGAACATCCGACCCGAAGAGCTCCCGGCCTTGGAAGTCCGCCCTCGCCGCCCACCTGCCGCGGTTGCATCCTGTCAAAGTCTGGTCAGGGGCCATACCCTGCCACCGCCTCCGGCATTTAATGCGCATGACCTCTGCAAACCCCCGACTCACTCAACAATTAATGTGTATCCCCGACTCACTCAACAATTAATATGTATCTCTGACTTATTCAACAATTAATGTGTATCGCCGGCTCACTCAACAATCAATGCGCGTGGCTCCTGTTATCTACGGATCCTCAGTCCTCCACGGCAAATCGGCTCGGCAGCATTCAGTCAGCCATGACAACTCTCTGATCCCGGCCTCACCTCCGACATCGAAGCATTAATTCACCTGATCGCGCACCAACTCGAGCGACGTACTAAGCCGTACGGCGACCTCGCCCCATCACATCACAGGTAATCCGACCCCCCTATAAAGAGGAACCCCTCCTCAATGGGGGTTGGACACAGAAGAAAGGAAGCAGACCGCTTCTTCCCTCTACCTCTCTCCTAAATTTAAACCCCCTCTAACTTAAGCATCGGAGGGCCGGCGCCGGAAACCCCGGCCACCGGCTTTTTGCAGGTCCCCCCCTCCACGGAGGACGCCGCTCGCCGATAGATCGCCGCCCGTCAGAGGTCGCCGAAGCTCCTCCTCCTCAGTCGACGGCCGCCCCCGGGTCCAATTTCCAACAACAGTTGGCGCTAGAGGAAGGGCCCGAGTCGCGGTCATGAAGTTGAGAAGTAAGGGAGCCTCCAATGCTTCCCGGCGTCCCCCGCATAATCCTGGACACTGTCCAGAATTCGCCTTCTCCGGCTGATCCGGATCCCCGAGTTCTGCCGGAACAGTTCAACGCTCTGGTACAACAAGTCCAGGCCTCGGCCGCCATCGTCCAAGGCCTGCGGCGCGAGGAAGCCCTACATACGCTTACCCCGCAGGCCCAGGTCCCACCGGTGCTTCCTCCGAACGGCCCAATTTTCCAAGGCCAGAACCTTCACGGCTCTTTCAGAGCCAACAACGAAGAGCGAGTGTCTCCCCGGAGAGAGCTGCCGGGGGGATCTTTAGACAGAAGACCCCAGCTCTCCGAAGCTGAGTCGGCACCGGACCACCGCGAGCCGGAACAAACTACGGTGACAATTCCCCGGGCTGAGGAGCTCGACAGGAAAGTCGAGAACCTGGAGCGCCAGATTGAAGCGCTCCGCAGCAGGAAGGCAAGGCATGAGAGGGACTTTGAATTCACCACCAAGTCCCCCTTCTCCCGCCAGATTGAGGATGAGCCGATCCCCTCGAGGTTCAAGATGCCTCCAGTGGAGCCTTACAGCGGAACCACCGACCCCCTCGACCACCTGGAAAGCTACCGGGCTCTCATGGCACTGCAAGGTTCCTCGGAGTCCGTGCTCTGCAAGGCCTTCTCAGCGACCCTCCGAGGGACAGCTCAGCTCTGGTTTTCCGAGCTGAAGCCAAGCACGGTGTCCTCTTTCGAGCAGCTCGGCAGACAGTTCGCCACCAACTTTGCTGCCAGCCGACGCCAGCGGCGGACGTCGGAATCCCTCCTAGATATCAAGCAGAAGGAGGGAGAATCTCTCAAGGAGTATCTTGACCGCTTCACCGCCGCCACATGGGAGGTTTGCGAGCTCGACCAGTCAATAGCCATGTCGGCACTAAAAACTGGGGCTCGTTCCTACAGATTCCTCTTCTCTATCGAGAAGAGCTTCCCTGCCGACTTCACCGAGATGCTGGCCCGAGCTCGGAAGTATGCTAAGGCTGAGGATGCTATCGCCTCCAGGCGGGGTACAACTGAACAGGCTTCAAAGAAGCAGAAGAAACGCCGCGAGGAGCGCGGCTGTCAAAGAAGCCGGTCCCCCCGCCGAGAGAAGAACCTCCCCCGGCTGAGAAGCCCACCTCGACAGCGGGGACAGCTTCGACCGAGGTCCCCGTCTCGGCCGGGGTCCCCATTATGACCTCGAATGCACCTGGGGAGGTACGAAAATTACACACCTATCAACGCACCCTGGGCCGAGATTCTGATGGAGATTGAAGGCCGAGATTTTTTCCGACCCCCGCCTCCTATGCGGGACACGGGAGTCCCGCGCAATCCCAGGAAGTACTGTCGCTTCCACCGAGACCACGGGCACGACACGAAGGACTGTTTTCAGCTCCGAGATGAGATTGAGGCGCTTATTCACCGCGGAGTACTCAATCGGTTCGTAAGGAACCAACGTGGGGAAAGAAGGCCGGTGGAAAATGCCATACCGCCCGAAAATTCGAATGACAACAGGCCCATCGCCGGCACCATCAATGTAATTGGAGGGACCTCGGCTGGAGAGCCCGCCCAGGAAGGAATCCCCCCAAAGCGCCAGCGCACTTCTGAAGCCATCTCGTTCTCGGATGAGGACCTGGAAGGGGTTGAGACCCCTCACGATGACGCTGTGGTCATCTCTATGATTGTAAACAAATTTGATGTAAAACGTGTCTTGGTTGACAATGGAAGCTCAGCTAATGTTTTGTATTACCACGCCTACCAAAAAATGGGGTCAACAGGAAGCCAGCTTCGGAAAATAAATGCCCCGCTGGTCGGATTTACTGGAGACTCGGTCCCGGTCGAGGGCGAGATCAGCTTTCTTGTGACGGTCGGCCTCGCCCCCCGAGAAAGTACAGTAAGGACGGACTTCCTTGTGGTCCGCCTACCCTCGGCCTACAACGCCATCCTCGGACGACTAGGGCTAAATGCCCTTCGGGCCGTGGTCTCAACTTGTCACCTACTCGTGCGATTCCCTACCAACCAAGGGGTAGGCGAGGTCCACGGGAACCAACTGATGGCTAAACGGTGCTACATGGCGAGCTGTAAAGCAAAGCAATCAACTGAAGAGTCGAGTCGGCAAGAGCTATCAGCCGAGGTGCCAACTCAAGCAATGGGCCGCTCGTTGCCCATAGAAACCTTGGACGTGAGGGACGACCTCTGGAAGAAGCAAGTAAAGCCCGGTGAGCTTCTCATTCAAATTCCTCTACGATAAAATTTTTCCGAGCTAACCGTGCAGGTCGGCTCCGGCCTTGGTGCTCGCGAGAGAGATCGCCTCATCAGCTTCCTACAGGATAATGTTGATGTCTTTGCCTGGTCGCCCGCCGACATACCAGGAATCGACCCTGAGGTCATGGTCCACCGACTCCAGGTGAAGCCGACCTGCAGGCCTGTAAAACAGAAAAAACGGGGCTTTGCCCCGGAGCGGCAGCAAGCTGCGGCCGAGGAAGTGAATAAGCTCCTTGAGGCCGGCTTCATCCGGGAGGTCTCCTACCCAGACTGGCTTGCCAATATAGTCCTCGTGAAGAAGGCCAACGGAAAATGGCGCATGTGCGTGGACTACACCGACCTGAACAAGGCCTGCCCGAAAGATAGTTTTTCCCTCTGTTGCCCAGTAGATACAACCCAAGAGGGGGGGGGGGGTGAATTGGGTCTTTTAAATCTTTTATACTACTTCTAAAACTTTTCAATTAATTATGCTAAGTTGTATAGATGCACAGTGGAATTTAAACTTAGCAACAGTTTGATTTATTGAATGAGACTTGATTAAGTAAATTAAATATGCTTGCAACTAAAGGATGCACGGATAAGAGTTAAGCAAGCAATTTATCTAAGTAAGTAAGTGAGCAAGTTAGACAATGACAAAAAGCATCACAAACACAACAAACATATAGTGGTTCGGTGCACCCCAGCACCTACATCCACTCCCCAAGACCTCTTGGGAATTTCACTATAATCCTCCAGATTACAGCCGGTTGTTTTACAAGCTCACAACCCAACTTGTTGTTTTGCGAGATCACAACGAACTCGATCGGTTTTCACAGGCTCACCGACTAGAACCAACCGATTGTTTTTCCGGATTCACAATCAAACCCAGTTGGTTTTCCCAAAGGCTCACCAACCACAACCTTACAACGATTGTTTTCCGGGTTCACAATCAATCCAGTTGGTTTTTCCAAAGGCTCACCAACCACAACCTTACAATGTTGGTTTTCTCTTTGGCTCACCAACAAACCTTAACCCCTTGATTCAATCCCTTGATTGAATCAAGTTACACGATATTAGAACACGAATTTAAAACAAATCAAAGCTTCTTAAACAAGCAAATATAACAATATAAACAAATAGGTAAAGAGAAGCCCTCAAACAAGTTGTGTAGATGAGGAAACTCGGCTTCTTCTTTACTTGACCCTCTTCTGATTTCGCACGAGGTAGAGGATCACTGAGGCAGCACACAGTTGGAGAGGAAGCTTTGGGATTCACTCGGATGCTCTTCTTCTCTCTATTTTGCTTTGAATGGCCCTTTTGTGCTTTTGGAAGATTCTTCTTTGAGATCTCTTTCCTAAGTGTTCTCTCCCACTTCGATACCTTCTTCCCTAGCTCTCCTCTTGATTTTATAGCTTTAGATGGCGTGGTAACAAGAATCTAGCCGTTAGAGACGAAAATAGAGCCGTTGGACACAGTCTATACCTCCTGACAATATTTCCGTTGGGATCGGAGTCGACTCGCGCGATCTGGAGTCGACTCGCCTGTTGCAGGAGTCGACTCGTGCTTGACTGGAGACGATTCGGCCACTGTTCCAAATTTGAATTAATGTGCATGCCTTGTCCTCGGGTTGACTCGGACCAAACTGGAGTCGACTCGCCAATAGCTGGAGACGACTCGGGCACTTGGGGGTCGGCTCATTCTCAGGAATCCAGAGGACATACTTTCTGATTTTCTTCCTCGAGTCGACTCGGATTCTCTTCGAGTCGACTCGGCTCTCAGAGCCCGAAAACTGATCCTCTGTCTTTGGGGTTGAACTGCCTCGGAGTCGACTCGGACTTTGCGGGAGTCGACTCGGATCTCAGTGTCCGAAATTGTCTCTCTGACTTTTTGCCTTGCTTTTCTCTGGGAGTCGACTCTTGCATAATTAGGAGTCGACTTGCCTGACTTCGGAGTCGACTCGTGGTCCTCTGGAGTCGGCTCGGTTGCAGGCTAAAATTTATTGTTCTGTCCTTCCTTTATTATTCTGTTGAGTCGACTCGGAAACGTTGGGAGTCGACTCGGCATGTATCGGAGTCGACTCGAATTTTCGAGGAGTCGACTCGAGAACTATTCTTTTGAATTTTTCCTTAGAATTTGTTCCTTCAACTTGAATACTTTAAACTTGAAACTTGGGCCAATAAATTGTAGCTTTCTTCCAACTTTTCTTGAGAGCTTTGGAGACCTTCTTGCATTCTTCCAACTTGCTATGTTTCTTACAAAATAAATATCTTTCTCCTTGCAACACAAACATTAGTATTTATACTTCAAGGTTTTGTGATCATCAAAATCATTTTTTACTTCAATCTTTGGGTCATCACCCTCCCCAGTATTGACCAGCTCGTCGATTCCACCTCGGGACATCAGCTGCTGACCTTTATGGACGCCTTCTCGGGGTACAATCAGATCCGAATGGCGCCAGAAGATGAGGAGAGGACGGCCTTCATCACCGACAAAGGCACCTATTGTTACAAAGTGATGCCATTCGGGCTGAAGAATGCCGGAGCCACATACCAAAGGTTGGTCAGCCAAATCTTTGAAGACCAGATCGGCCGAAATATGGAAATCTACGTGGATGACATGCTGGTGAAGAGCCGAGCGGCGGAACGCCATGTGGCCGACCTCAATGAAACATTCTCTAAGCTCTGAAAATATTAAATGAAGCTCAACCCCGCAAAGTGCGCATTCGGAGTTACCTCGGGCAAATTCTTGGGCTTCATAGTAACCCAGCGTGGAATTGAAGCCAACCCCGAGAAAATCAGAGCGCTGCAAGAGATGACACCTCCAAGGACAGTTAAAGAAGTGCAGCGGCTCACCGGGCGGGTCGCCGCCTTGGGAAGATTTGTCTCCCGATCAGCCGAGCGCTGCCTCCCTGACGCGTTCGCAAAAATATTTTCGCGAAACTAATCTCCCAAGTATAGGAGAATCGCACAAGTAGTAAATTCTCGGAAGTCCGAGGTCGAATCCTTAGGGAACGATCTATAGATTATTAGCGTAATTTTTAGATGTAATTTTCAGTTGAATAAATATGTGGATTAAGATGATGTTTTGATTTTCATAAATTAAAATCGGAGAACAATATAGCAATAAACAAAGTTCAATGAAATAAAGATGGTAGGGATCTGGAATCCCCCTTGATGATATTGCATCCAAGAAATAAACTCTATGGTTCTTGATTAAAAATGAATGGTAGGATAGATCTAATCATGGTATATGTTTCATGAACATATGAACTCAATTTCTAAGTATTCGTCGTGCTTTCTACGTCTACGGCGAATCAAATACTAAAGCAATCCATATATCAATAATCATAATCCCTTAAAGAGCTATCTACGAAATAACTATGCATGGATCAAAAACATATCAGTAAATATAATTCATTCCAGGCAAAAGTTTAGAGTTTACTT
The DNA here is from genome assembly GCF_009389715.1 of Phoenix dactylifera. Lineage (NCBI taxonomy): Eukaryota > Viridiplantae > Streptophyta > Magnoliopsida > Arecales > Arecaceae > Phoenix > Phoenix dactylifera. The sequence goes on from NC_052395.1 coordinate 9,721,587, forward strand.
TAAAGAGCAATACATCAAAGATTCCTCCATCTCCCTCCCTAAGAAATTAGCCGTCCATCAACATAAAAGAAATCTCCCCTGTTCCTCTTCCTTCTCTCTTTTTTTTTCTTTTTATTTTCGGAATGCCCTGTTTCCTCTCTTTTTTTTCTTCTTTTTCGAATGGGGCTGAGACTCTGTTTTTTTCGAAATGAACTCCCCCCCCCAACCCATCCCAGCCGAGAGGTATATCAATCCCCCCTTTCCTCGCACGCGGTGGAAACGAATGGATAGGATGAATCTCGGGAGGTTGCAGTGGCCTGGAGGATCCGATCGTGGATGGATCGCGATCTCTTCCCCGTTGGAATCGCGGACTCGGATGATGCGCTGGTGGGGAGAAAGATCTGGGAGCGTGTGATCTCGGGAGAGCTGGGCGGAAGAAAAGAATCTTGGCTCGCGGAAGAAGCGGACGACGTGGGTCACTCGCAGGATGCTGGAAAAGGCTGGATGAACGCGTAGATGGCTGGACTTTGCTGGGAGGGTGCACGCGGACGGCTGGGAGGAGGCTGGAAACGCGGACGAGATTGGGGCTTGGACGCGGACCCTGCGGCAGAAGCAGACGTTGATCGCGTGGGAGCTGAAATCTGGGACTCCATCGGGTTGAGATGCACGGGCTGCTGGGAGAAAGAAGTGTGGACGCGGGGACCTAGATCTGGGAGAAGCTGGATGCAGGATCTTCGGACGCGACAGATGATGCGGTGGTGACGGCTGGGATGTATGCTCTGGCTTGCGGGAGAAGCGGAAGGAAGCTGAGATTTGGAACTCGGAAGCGAGCTGATCACGGAAGATTCACATGCGGACGGCTGAAGGAGCTGATAGCATGGCCTTGGGCGCTTTGGATAGCTCACGGGAGAAGAGGATGGGCTGCACGTGGGCTCCATCGGGCTGAGCTGCACGGGCTGCTGGGAATTTGTTGCAGTGAACTGGATGGCTGAACTTAGACTTCTTCTAGTGTGCAACTGGGGTTGAAACATGCAGTTGGCTGGTCACCTGCGGTGATGTTTGGACCCAATGCGCATCTTAGCTTTGATTTATAATCACCTGCACCCCACAAAAATATAATATTAATGCAGCACTTTTATCATTATTTGTTAGCAATAATACTAATTTAAGTGATATGTAGATCGCACTTTTGTGCTCTCATCACACCCCCCAACTAGCTTAATGCTAGTCTCTAGCAATTCAGAGTAAACAATAACATGAGAGTACAAAAAGTGTTGGTTGATCCTTTGATGTTTTATTAGAACTAATTGCATAAAAATTAAGATAAGTACTCACTTTCGTAGGAATCACGATTGCACTTAGCACGTGCAACAAGCCGTTAAACCCCTAGGTTACCCTAGTGGACGAGTGTTGTCTCGTGAGGGTTTTCAGGGATGTTACCCACAAACATCATGAATTATATGACCTGAGATTCTAATAAAAATATGAAATAAATCCTAAGCTAATACACATGTAATTAATTGATATATATTTTCAAGCATGGCAACTATCAAAGCAAGGAAATATAAAAGTGTAGTGTGCATCAAATCGCATGACTTTCTCAGAGTACTAATACCTCCACCACAACAGGGCACTGCCTGAGTTTTAGGTGCACTACTCAAGTTCAAAAGTATTTTCTACAATTTATTAGAACCTGATCCATCAAATTTTCAGAATATCACATGTTGTCTAAATTTGTCAAGAATGGTTCGCATGTAAAGAAAGAGCTATCAATCTCAACTAAACAACCCGGGTACACAGAGGTCCAATACAATGAAGTCAAACCAGCCATTACCACATGTCACTAGGTTCAGCCTAACCAACTCATTCATGCTTATTTTTATTTCATTTTTTTTCTTTCAATACACATGACAACTACAGCTATCCAACCCCATTAGGCTCTAGTAAGGTCCATGTAGCGAGCTTTCAGTCAATGACCCCCGATCCAGTTGGCTCAAGACATTAGGTGAAACATCCCTCGGACTTAATTACTCGAACCAGACTACGCCACGAGGCCAGACTTGTCATCATAAGTTTTTTTTTTTTTTAATATTTTTTTTATTGTGCAAGAAAAGAGATGGTAGACTGAACCATATAGATATTTTTATTATATATGTGACTGCATTGTGACTATAGGTCAACCAAGGTCGGATCATAAGGCACCTAAGTAATCTAGTCGGGATATTCAACCTCTATTTTTATATGAAAACCAAATCATGAACCTTATGGTACGAACAAGGACACTCATACTTCTTTTATGGATAAGGCTAACAAAAATGCAGTTAACAAATATGAACTCCTGAGGCCTTCCTATTGTCATTAAGTACACGTGTGGGGATCTAATAATAGGTCTCTGATCAATCATAGTATGCATGTGTTCCTTGCCTTAATAGTTGCACAAACTCAATATGAAAATACATATGCATTTGCTTAGAAAAGAAAGTAATAAATCAAAAGCAAAAATAAGTTTTTTTTTTTTTTTGATCAAAATATTTCCCTCCCCCCAACTTAAACATTGCATTGTCCTCAATGTAAAAAATGCAAGAAAACTATATATGAGAGACAATAGAGAAAATAATAGAGAAGAATACCTTGAGTTGTTGATTTCCAGAAAAGAAGACCTACAAAATAAGAAGAAAACTAGAAATAAAAGAAAAAATTGAATTCTAACTAATATACACATACCTTGGTCGTCATGCTCAGTTGTAAGAAGGCTCCCCCAAGGAAAAGGAGTCCTCTTCATCTGCAAAATTCTGAAGAAAAGGTTTTAATCTGTGTCCATTTACCTTAAGAATTGTGCCATCCTGTGGATTCTCAATTTCAATTGCCCCGTGTGGAAAAACAGTTTTTACAATGAAAGGACCTGTCCATCTTGATCGTAACTTTCCAGGAAACAGATGTAAGCGAGAGTCATAACAAAGAACTTTTTGTGCAGGTTTAAAAGATTTTCTTAGAATTGATTTATCATGCCTAATTTTCATTCGTTCTTTACAAAGTCTAGCATTGTCATACGCATCCCGTCGAATTTCATTCAACTCATTTAATTGTAATTTTCGAGCTAAACCAGCATCTGACAATTCAAAGTTTAATTTTCTAATGGCCCAATACGATTTATGCTCTATTTCAACAGGTAGATGACATGCTTTTCCATAGACTAGCCGATACGGGGACATACCAAGAATAGTTTTATAAGCAGTACGGTAAGCCCACAATGCGTCAGAAAGTTTTAAAGACCAGTCTTTGCGTGATGGATTCACCGTTTTCTCTAAAATTCGTTTAATCTCCCGATTGGCTAACTCTACTTGGCCACTAGTCTGCGGGTGATAAGGGGTTGCAATTCTATGGGTGATACCGTACTTTCGTAACAGAATCTCAAAAGGTTTATTACAGAAATGTTTTTCCCCATCACTAATTATAACCTTGGGCATCCCAAACCTAGAAAATATGTTTTCTTTCAGAAATTTCAAAACAGGTTTGTGATCATTAGTTCTACAGGCAACAGCTTCTACCCATTTTGACACATACTCAACACCAACTAAAATATACTCATGGCCAAAAGATGGTGGAAACGGACCCATAAAATCAATTCCCCACATGTCAAAAATTTCAATAGCAGTAATGGGCTGAAGAGGCATCATTTGCCTACGAGTTAGACTTCCAACACGTTGACATGGGTCACATGTCCTACAGAACTCGTGGGCATCTTTAAATAGTGTAGGCCAATAAAAACCACATTGTAACACCTTAGCTGCTGTTTTCTTAGATGCAAAGTGTCCTCCGCAAGCACTGGCATGACAAAAAGAGAGTACACTTTGTATCTCATGATCCGGAATGCATCTTCTAAAGATTTGATCATTGCAATACTTGAACAAATAGGGGGCATCATAATAATAACTTCTTACTTCACGCAAGAAATTATTCTTATCATTCGATCCCCAATGCTCCGGCATCCGGTTCGTGACAAGAAAGTTTACAATATCAGCATACCATGGTATAGTAGAAAGTGCAAACAATTGCTCTTCAGGGAACGAGTCCTTGATGGGCAACTGTGGCACCAAATCATGAACAACTAGCCGTGATAGATGGTCAGCAACCACATTCTCTACTCCCTTTTTATCTTTGATAGTGATGTCAAATTCTTGGAGTAGAAGTATCCATCGTATTAAGCGTGGTTTGGCCTCTTTCTTATCCAGTAAATATTTTAGCGCTGCATGATCTGTAAAGATAACAATAGGAGCACCAAGGATATAAGAGCGAAATTTGTCTAATGCAAATACTACTGCAAGCAATTCCTTCTCGGTGGTGGTGTAATTCATTTGAGCATCATTTAAGGTTTTGCTTGCATAGTAGATGACATATGGCTTATTATCCTTGCGTTGTCCTAGGACAGCTCCTATCGCATAGTCACTAGCATCGCACATGATCTCAAAAGGTAATGACCAATCAGGTGGTCGCACGATGGGTGCAGTGCTAAGCATAGCCTTCAATTTTTCGAATGCCTCTTGACAGGTTTCGGTCCAATTGAACGGTGTATCAAGGGATAGGAGGTTACATAATGGTCGAGCTATGACACTAAAGTCCTTGATGAACCTCCTATAAAATCCAGCATGACCCAAAAATGATCTAACATCTCTAACCGTCTTGGGTGCAGGTAGCTTGGCGATTAGGTCAATCTTAGCTCTATCAACTTCCATGCCCTTCGATGAAACAATATGTCCTAGGACAATTTCCTTTGGCACCATGAAGTGGCATTTCTCCCAATTCAGTATCAAATTCTTTTCCATGCATCGAGCTAAGACTGCTTGTAAATATGACAGGCAATCATCAAATGAATCGCCAAAAACAGAGAAATCATCCATAAACACTTCTAAAAATTTCTCGTTCATTTCTTCAAAAATACTGAGCATGCATCTTTGGAATGTTGCAGGTGCATTACACAACCCGAATGGCATCCGAGGGAAAGCGAATGTGCCGAAAGGACAAGTGAAGGTAGTCTTCTCTTGGTCTTCTGGTGAAATCTCGATTTGGTAGTACCCGGAATAGCCATCGAGAAAACAATAGAATTTGTGTCCTGCAACTCTTTCCAAAACTTGGTCTAGGAAGGGTAGGGGAAAGTGATCTTTCCTAGTGACTAAATTCAATTTTCGGTAGTCAACACACATGCGCCAACTCGTCGGAACACGAGTTGGGACTAGTTCACCCTGATCATTTTTGACTACCGTCAGACCTGCTTTCTTGGGCACGACTTGAGTAGGACTCACCCACTTGCTATCGGAAATTGGATAAATAATACCCACGTCAAGTAACTTGAGGACTTCTGCTTTAACCACATCTCTCATCGTAGGATTCAACCTGCGTTGCATTTGCCTTGTGGTTTTGGCATTGTCCTCCAAATATATCCGGTGCGTGCAAATTAAAGGGCTAATCCCCTTCAAGTCGGCAATAGACCACCCTAAAGCTCCTTTATGATTCTTTAGAACACAAAGTAATTTTCTTTCTTGGGCATGATCCAGATCAGATGAGATGATTATAGGAAATGTGTCCTCGGGTCCAAGAAAGGCATACTTGAGTTCCTTCGGTAAAGATTTCAACTCGAGCTTAGGTGTTTGTTCATGGGATGGTACTATCTTTGCTTTTCGAGGTGGCAACTGTTCAAATTCCTCTATTCGCGGTCTCCACCCATTGACCATCATAACATCCGAATTATCTAAACCAGGTAGGACCACATCATTAGCAGTACCTTCAGAACACCAATCTATTAAACCATTGTCGGCCGATTCAGTAAATGTTTCTTTTAACAAATATTCTTCCGCAATGGTTTCAACCCATTCAACTTCTTTACTTTCTTCATGATCACTGGGTTGTTTACCTATACTAAAGACGTTCAGTTCCAAGGTCATATTGCCAAAAGAAAGCTTCATGACACCATTCCTACAATTGATCAATGCATTAGAAGTTGCAAGGAATGGACGTCCTAAGATGACCGGAATCTGAGATGGTGAATTGGAAGCAGGATGTGTGTCCAGTACGATAAAGTCAACAGGAAAATAGAACTTGTCTACTTGGACTAACACATCTTCAATAATCCCTCTAGGGACCTTCACTGACCTGTCAGCTAATTGTAAGGTCACAGTTGTTGGCTTCAACTCACCCAAACCGAGTTGCTCATATACCGTATATGGCAACAAGTTCACACTCGCTCCTAAATCTAGCAATGCTCGCTCAATCCTAAAATTGCCAATGATGCACGAGATAGTTGGGCAACCTGGATCCTTATATTTAGGGAGAATGTTATGCTGTAAAATCGCACTCACATTTTCAGCCAGAAATGCCTTCTTCTTGACATTTAAACGACGCTTGACAGTGCACAAATCTTTTAAAAATTTTGCATAGGAAGGCACTTGTTTGATTGCATCAAGAAGAGGTACATTGATTTTTACTTGCTTAAAAAGCTCAAGAATTTCAGAGTTTGGTTCAAGCTTTTGCAAGGGCTTTAATCTCAACGGCGCCAAAAACTTGACGCGTTCGCAAAAATGTTTTCGCGAAACTAATCTCCCAAGTATAGGAGAATCGCACAAGTAGTAAATTCTCGGAAGTCCGAGGTCGAATCCTCAGGGAACGATCTATAGATTATTAGCGTAATTTTTAGATGTAATTTTCAGTTGAATAAATATGTGGATTAAGATGATGTTTTGATTTTCATAAATTAAAATCGGAGAACAATATAGCAATAAACAAAGTTCAATGAAATAAAGATGGTAGGGATCTGGAATCCCCCTTGATGATATTGCATCCAAGAAATAAACTCTATGGTTCTTGATTAAAAATGAATGGTAGGATAGATCTAATCATGGTATATGTTTCATGAACATATGAACTCAATTTCTAAGCATTCGTCGTGCTTTCTACGTCTACGGCGAATCAAATACTAAAGCAATCCATATATCAATAATCATAATCCCTTAAAGAGCTATCTACGAAATAACTATGCATGGATCAAAAACATATCAGTAAATATAATTCATTCAAGGCAAAAGTTTAGAGTTTACTTTAAAGAGCAATACATCAAAGGTTCCTCCATCTCCCTCCCTAAGAAATTAGCCGTCCATCAACATAAAAGAAATCTCCCCTGTTCCTCTTCCTTCTCTCTTTTTTTTTCTTTTTATTTTCGGAAACAGGGCATGCCCTGTTTCCTCTCTTTTTTTTCTTCTTTTTCGAATGGGGCTGAGACTCTGTTTTTTTCGAAATGAACTCCCCCCCCAACCCATCCCAGCCGAGAGGTATATCAATCCCCCCTTTCCTCGCACGCGGTGGAAACGAATGGATAGGATGAATCTCGGGAGGTTGCAGTGGCCTGGAGGATCCGATCGTGGATGGATCGCGATCTCTTCCCCGCTGGAATCGCGGACTCGGATGATGCGCTGGTGGGGAGAAAGATCCGGGAGCATGTGATCTCGGGAGAGCTGGGCGGAAGAAAAGAATCTTGGCTCGCGGAAGAAGCGGACGACGTGGGTCACTCGCAGGATGCTGGAAAAGGCTGGATGAACGCGTAGATGGCTGGACTTTGCTGGGAGGGTGCACGCGGACGGCTGGGAGGAGGCTGGAAACGCGGACGAGATTGGGGCTTGGACGCGGACCCTGCGGCAGAAGCAGACGTTGATCGCGTGGGAGCTGAAATCTGGGACTCCATCGGGTTGAGATGCACGGGCTGCTGGGAGAAAGAAGTGTGGACGCGGGGACCTAGATCTGGGAGAAGCTAGATGCAGGATCTTCGGACGCGGCAGATGATGCGGTGGTGACGGCTGTGATGTATGCTCTGGCTTGCGGGAGAAGCGGAAGGAAGCTGAGATTTGGAACTCGGAAGCGAGCTGATCACGGAAGATTCACATGCGGACGGCTGAAGGAGCTGATAGCATGGCCTTGGGCGCTTTGGATAGCTCACGGGAGAAGAGGATGGGCTGCACGTGGGCTCCATCGGGCTGAGCTGCACGGGCTGCTGGGAATTTGTTGCAGTGAACTGGATGGCTGAACTTAGACTTCTTCTAGTGTGCAACTGGGGTTGAAACATGCAGTTGGCTGGTCACCTGCGGTGATGTTTGGACCCAATGCGCATCTTAGCTTTGATTTATAATCACCTGCACCCCACAAAAATATAATATTAATGCAGCACTTTTATCATTATTTGTTAGCAATAATACTAATTTAAATGATATATAGATCGCACTTTTATGCTCTCATCACTCCCTTTCTTCAAGATCCTTAAGCGGCCAAAGAACTTCCTGTGGTCGGAGGAATGCCAGCAAGCCTTTGAAGGACTCAGGCGCCTTCTGGCCTCTCCCCCGCTACTCACCAAGCCTCGGCGGGGCGAGGTTCTTTACTTGTATCTGGCCGTCTCCCCGGTCGCAGTGAGCTCAGTCCTGATCCGGAAAGAGGACAAGCTCCAGAAGCCAGTCTACTATACCAGCCGGGTCCTCAGGGATGCTGAGACCCGATATTCTAAGCTTGAGAAGACAATTTTTGCCCTGATCATTTCAGCTCGGAGACTCCGGCCTTATTTTTAAGCACATACCATAGCCATACTGACCGACCAGCCTATGAAGCAAATACTGCAAAAGTCGGATCATGCCGGAAGGGTTGCCAAATGAGCGGTTGAGCTCGGGGAGTTCGACCTTGAATACCGCCCCAGACCAGCCATTAAAGCTCAGGTACTTGCCGACTTCATCATGGAGTGCACCTTGCCGGACGACCCCGAGCTGCCACTCACACCCACAGAGGAGACTCCGAGGCTGCCATGGGTCCTATATGCGGACGGCTCTTCGACCTCGGGGGGTAGCGGAGCGGGACTCATCCTCACCAACCCGGATGGGGTGGTGGCTGAGCAAGCCCTACGCCTCGAGTTCCCAGCCTCAAACAACGAGGCAGAATACGAGGCGCTCATTGCCGGACTCAAGTTGGCGAAGGAACTGAAGGTGGAAGACCTAAAGGCCTTCAGTGACTCCCAGCTATAGTAAGCCAGGTCTAGGGAGACTTCGAAGCAAAGGAGCCATCGATGCGGAAATATCTCCAAAAGGTGCGGGAACTTACGTCCGCCCTAGGTTCCTTCAGCATCCAGCACATTCCCAGAGCGGAGAATCTCAGGGCGGACCAATTGTCTAAGCTGGTGACCTCCCGCATGAGTGAGCTTTCCAAGGCAACGGTGCTCGAATATCTCCGAACACCCAGCACAGAGGAACCTGAACCAACCATGGGCATCGACTTCGAGCCAAGCTAGATCGACGGGTTCGTCCGCTATCTCCAGGATGGGACCCTCCCTCACGACGAGCTGGAGGCCCGCCGGATCAGGCGTCAAGCTTCCCGGTACGTCCTATATGAGAACAAGCTCTATCGTCGGTCATTTACTTCTCCTCTCCTTAGATGTCTTCGCCCCTCGGAGGCAGACTATGCCCTCCGAGAGGTCCATGAAGGAATTTGTGGAAACCACTTGGGAGGTCGGGCACTAGCCCATAAGATCCTGCGACAAGGATATTTTTGGCCCATGCTTCAGAAAGACGCGACGGACTTCGTCCGGAAGTATGACCGGTGTCAATGGAACGCCAATATCCAGCGCCGACCTTCGGCCCCGTTGACCTCAATTATCGCCCCCTGGCCGTTTGCCCAGTGGGGGATCGATATCCTAGGGCTCTTACCCCTAGCTACCAGGCAAAGAAAATTTCTGGTCGTCTCCATCGACTACTTCACCAAATGGGTCGAAGCTGAACCTGTGGTCCGGATCACCGAACGAAAAATACGGGACTTTGTTTGGAAGTCCATAATTTACAGATTCGGACTCCCCCGTATCCTTATATCCGACAACGGCCGCCAGTTCGACAACGTCCACTTCAGAGAATTTTGCTCCGACCTCGGCATCGATCACCGCTTCACCTCGGTCGCCCATCCGCAGACAAACGGAGAAACTGAGGTAACTAATCGTACCATTTTGCAGGGGCTCAAGGCTAGGCTTGACCGGTCCAAAGGACAGTGGGTCGAGGACCTGTACAACGTCCTCTAGGCTTACCGGACTACGTTCCGATTACCCACTGGTGAGACCCCCTTCAACCTGGCATACGGCACGGAGGATGTTATCCCGCTAGAAATCGGCCTCTCCTCCTCAAGGGTGGAACACTACGACGCCGACTCCAACTCTTCCCGGCTCAGGAATAACTTGGACCTCGTCGAAGAGACACGAGAGGTCGCCCGAGTCCGCATGGCAAGGTACCAGCAGAAAATGGCCCAGTACTACAACTCCAGAGTCAAGCCCAAGCTCTTCAAGGTGGGGGACCTCGTCCTCAGGAGAGCCGAAGCTTCTCAGCCCGCCGAGCAAGGAAAGCTCACCCCGAACTGGGAAGGACCGTATCAAATCGCTCGAGTGCAACGACCCGGAGCGTACAAGTTGAAATCTCTTGAAGGAACCCCCATCCCGCGAAGCTGGAATTCTGAGAACCTACGGATGTATTATCAATAAAATCCCAAGGGTTTCCGGGCGATCAGGAACATGGATCCTGTCTCCTCTTTACAATGATTATGTCTCCTCTAATATTGGGTCGTTTGTGATCCTCAGATACCCCGACTAAGGTCGGAATGCCTCGTGCGTCGACTGTAGAGTCTCAAACTCCCTCGACCTCGGGAAGCGTCGCAGGTCGACAGAGCGTTCCCAGACCCCTCGACCTAGCGCACGATTCCTCAACTAAGTTCGGGATGCCCCGAGTGTCGACCGTAGAGTCCCAAACTCCCTCGACCTCGGGAAGCGTCGCAGGTCGACAGAGCGTTCCCAGACCCCTCGACCTGGTGCACGATTCCTCGACTAAGTTCGGGATGCCCCTAGTGTCGACCGTAGAGTCCCAAACTCCCTCGACCTCGGGAAGCGTCGCAGGTCGACAGAGCGTTCCTAGACCCCTCGACCTGGTGCACGATTCCTCGACTAAGTTCGGGATGCCCCGAGTGTCGACCGTAGAGTCCCAAACTTCCTCGACCTCGGGAAGCGTCGCAGGTCGACAGAGTATTTCCAGACCCCTCGACCTGGCGCACGATTTCTCGACTAAGGTCGGGATGCTCCGAGTGTCGACCGTAGAGTCCCAAACTTCCTCGACCTCGGGAAGCATCACGGGTCGAGAGTGCGGTCCCAGACCCCTCGATCTCGTGTATGATCCCTCAACTAAGTTTGAGATGCCCCGAGTGCCGACCGTAGAGATCCAAACTCCCTCGACCTCGGAAAGCGACGCCAGGTTGATAGCAAACCCAAGCTCCCTCGACCTCGCGCTCGATACCCCGACCAAGGTTGGGATGCCCCGTGAGTCGACCGTAGAGTTCCGAACTCCCTCGACCTCGGGAAGTACTGCCGAGCTGACGACGAGCTCACCCCCCCTCAATCCGAGGAAACCGGGGACAATGCCTTGACGGTCCTCCGGGACATTCAACAGCAACAACGGAGCAACGCTCGCGAAGGCTTTCGACAACGGCAATACCCCCTGGCTCGATTGGTATTTCCGAAATAGACCCCAAGCTAAAGGGTGACTCCGAAGGCCAGCCAGGAAACAAGGCGATCTACTCCACTACGAAGCGCGCAATCTCGGAGGTGCAAGAGGTACATCCTACTTGACATCCGCCTTATTATATTCATCTACCTATGTGTTGCCAACAAAATCCCGATTGAGATCGGGACCTCATCCCGGCCAAGGCCGGGTCGCCCCTACGAGTTGATCCAAGACCGAGGTTCCACCGACCTCGTGCACGCTTTCTCTACCGATGGCCCCCATGACAACTCATGCAAACCTTTTTGAGTAAGGGCCTGATTCGGCCCCCATACGTTGAGACATCGATGTCGACCTGTGAAGATGACCTCGGTCACGGGCGTGCTGATCGAGATCAAGAGGGCCGAGGTACTCTTTACAAGTTTCGACTCCGCTTGCCAGAACCTCAGCAGAGCCCGAGGGCAATAACCATAAAAACCCCGATGACAGTTTGACTATTGGCTCATGCTCCCCTTCAGGGAACGGCCTTAACATTTTTTCGGACCTACGCTCCAAAAAGCCAAACTCAAAAGCTTGGCTAAATACCCCGATAGCGACCTATGCAAATCTAACAAGGCCCCCTCTCGGGGGTCCGAGGCCCAAGCCTGGTGCCTCAGAAATCCAAAAACCAAACCCGACGACCTCTGCGAGCTTCAAATCCGAGCTCCAAGACTTGGTGAAGCTTCCTAGAATCCAAGCTCAGAGCCTCCCCTAATCAGCGTAATCGGAACTTAGACACTTAAACAAGTTAGGGGAAAGAAAAGCAAAACATAGCCAAGAAGCATGTCTTCATTGACAAGCAGCCCAAAGGCTAGGATACAAAGTCGAGGGTCGGTATAACAATAAGTTGAAGTACCGGCCTCGCTTACAACTGAAGAAAATAAAAGGAAAAAATAAGCGCAGAAGGGCGAAAGAAAACCTTTTCATTAGTAAAGTGCCGGAAGGCTAAGTACAAAATTGGAGGTCGGCCGCTCGACAAATTTGAAGGCCGACCTCATTTACAACAAAAGGAAGATAAAAGTCTAAGTCCTAAGGGACGGCAGTTGCGTTGGCGTCACCCTCGGGGTCATCTATGGCGATGACCTGGGGACCTTCGGCGGACACGGGCTCGGGGTCTGCGGCGGGGACCTCGGCGGGCGCCTCGGGAGCGTCCTCGGTGATTTCGCGAGGGAGAGCCTCCATCACCGCCGGCGCGGCTACGTCCGCCTCAGCCTCGGCAGACCCCTCGGACGCGAGGGCAGCAGGAACATCGTCGTCGGAGCCCAACCTCATCCTTGGACGAATCGTTGAGAGATCGAGCTGGGGGCAGTACCGAGCCATCTGCCTCCGAAAGTTGTCGAAGCCACGGAGGAACCCATCCACGGTCTCCTCCTCTAGCATGTCGCAAAATTCGTCCGAGTCCTTGAAGAAGTCCACAGCATGCTCAGCTCGCTCGAGTGCCCTCCTTTCCCGGGCCTCAAGTTGCTCGACCTTCAGGCGCAAGACCCCGCCCTCGTATTTGAGGCCCGCAACCTCGGACTGAGCCTCCGCCAGACGCGCCTCCGATGCGCGCAGGGCCGACTTGGCCAGGGAATGGGTAGCCCTTTCCTCCTCGAGCTCCTCAACAATGGCCAGTCGCCCAGCCTCCGTCGCCTCCCTCCGCGCTTCGGCCTCAGCCAGCGCGGCCTCCAACTCGGCGACCCTCTTCTTGGCCGGCTCCAACTGCCGGCTGAGTCGCCGAGTCTCCTCCTGACATCCTTCGGCGATGAATACCAAGGTGTCGACTTCGTGAATGTGCTGCAAGAGAAAAGAGAGAAAACGATTATAAGTAAAAAACATACAATACGTATACTAATAGCCGAAGGAAGATTAAGAGAATGGCTTACCCGAACAGTATTGCGATAGGTACCGTCGACGATCTCTTCCAGCGATAAGTTCCGGAACTCGGCCCGGTCCGCTGGAAGCATAGCGCGCCGAAACACTGCACGCGTGACGTCGGCATCGTGGAAAGCCGAGCTCCCCTCAAGGAGTGGGGACCCTGGCTCGGCTGATTCCCCCCTCTGGCCCCTTGAAGAGCTCGGCTCGTCCGAGCTGGGGACCTCGGGGCCCCTGCTCGGCTCGGGCCCCGAACGCCGCGGCTGGATTACTGTCGGCCCTCCCCGCTGGGCGACAGGGACAGGACAGGATGGGGCCGCCGAGCCCGCATCACCGGCGGCCGACACCCGCCCTCGAGCGGCTGCGGAGACCCCCGCCTCCGGGCCTCCCATCCCGGCCGAGGTAGAAGCGGCGGCCGACTTCGACTTCTTCCGAGGCTGGGGAATAGCCCCGCCGGCCTCGGCCTCCCGCCTTTTCAACCGGAAGAAGAGAGATGTGTTGCTGGTCGGCATGTGAGGAATGTCTGAAACAAAAAAGATTTTTCCTAAGTATCAGACCAACGTTAGAGGAGCAAGAGGAAGGAACAGATAAAGCAAAGACGAAGCAATGCGACTACTCTTACCCTCGGGACGCGCCGAACTCAAGCCAACGCTCGCCAAGGCACTCTCACTTAGGAGCTCGGTCAGGTTGAACCCCTTTCCGAGGCCCCGCAAAGCGTCAAGGACCCTCTGGTCCCTCCCCGAGGGCTCGGAGAGCCTGTTAAGGGCCTTCAGCCGGGGGTGCCCCCACCTCAGGTCAAATCCCCACGGCGCCTCGGACGCAAGAAAGAAAAACTTCCCCTTCCACTTATGAATAGAGGAAGGGGCACCCTGGAAAAGCGACATACCACCCCGAAAGGCGAAGTATAGCCACCCCCATCCGCCGGGTTTGTTTTTAGTAAGAAACACCGGCGGAAAACGCTCACCGAAGTCGGGATCCCATGTACAAGACAAAGGGACAAAATCCCAACTATGGTCCTCCACGAGTTCGGAGCGAGCTGTGCTGGGACGAGTTGATACTCCACCAGCAAGCTGTTCACGAACTCGTGTAAGGGGAACCGCAAGCCGGCCCAGAGCATTTCACGATGAATCGCGATCCGACCTGGGGGCGGCCGCGTCACCCTATCCTCCGGCCCTGCAGTTTCGAGACGAAACCCGGGCTGGAAAAAGAACCGAGAGCGGATTAACTCCAGCTCCTCCCCCGACAGACTAGATCCGACTTCCTCCGGACCAAAACCCATTTTGGAGAAAACCGAAGTAACCTAAAGACGAAAGAGACGGGAAAAAGGAGAAAGAAGGAGAACCCCCTAGCTAACACAAGGAAGAAACCTACGGGGGGAGTCGCCGGAAATCGCTCCGAGCACCACCGGCGAGATTCTGTTGAGAAAGAGGACGAAGGTGGAGACAGCGAAAAAGAGAAGGCAACCGAACAAGACTCCTCTTAGGGCTGGTTTGGGGGGGTTTATATAGACCCCTCTAACGGCCCAGATCGGCGGGTTCGGTATCCACCCCCCGTCTGGATTACGCCACGTGTCGGCCTCGGAAGCCGAAACACCGCATTCATTCCGGACCGATGCCTCGAGCGCAGAACCGAGGCGTCGTCCCATCGGATCTCGCAGCATCATCATGGATCCGCTGCGCCGGATCGCTCCGAAAGGCGAGCAGATGCCGCCCCCGCTCCCTTCATTTAAGAAGCCCCAGGACGCGTGGAGCGCCGATGTAATCTTAGCCTCTCGAATCCCCATTCGGCCGATATGAGATTAAATGCGTCCGACCTCGAGTAATTAGCCTAATCCTCGATCCCGGACCACCGGCTCGGCTTTAAATCCCGGGCGGCTGATCCAACACCCGACCTCAAGGCAATCGACCCAATAGATCTCCAGATCGCACCACGTGTCCGCCTCAAGGATCGACACAGCATACTTATCTAGGAAAGACGCCTTGACTATAAGATCGAGGAGCCACCCCATCGGGTCCTGGAACCCCATCATGAGTTCGGCATACGGAACGACCACGAAGAGCCAAAAGGCGCAACCCCCCGTTATAAATGCTTCGGGATGCGTGAGGACGCCGACATAATTCAACTCTCCTCGATCTCAGTTACCGTAATAAAGACTTCTACTTCCCGCGCCCGAGCTCGCAAACGGCTCGAACTCGGAAGTCGGGGGGTAGTGTTGGGGGAGCGCAGCTTCCCCCCCGAGTGCATGAGAACCTTGCCATCAGAGGACCGGATGGCGGCCGACCTCGGTGCCCGACCCCGGAACATCCGACCCGAAGAGCTCCCGGCCTCGGAAGTCCGCCCTCGCCGCCCACCTGCCGCGGTTGCATCCTGTCAAAGTCTGGTCAGGGGCCATACCCTGCCACCGCCTCCGGCATTTAATGCGCATGACCTCTGCAAACCCCCGACTCACTCAACAATTAATGTGTATCCCCGACTCACTCAACAATTAATATGTATCTCCGACTTACTCAACAATTAATGTGTATCGCCGGCTCACTCAACAATCAATGCGCGTGGCTCCTGTTATCTACGGATCCTCAGTCCTCCACGGTAAATCGGCTCGGCAGCGTTCAGTCAGCCATGACAACTCTCTGATCCCGGCCTCACCTCCGACATCGAAGCATTAATTCACCTGATCGCGCACCAACTCGAGTGACGTGCTAAGCCGTACGGCGACCTCGCCCCATCACATCACAGGTAATCCGACCCCCCTATAAAAAGGAACCCCTCCTTCTCAATGGGGGTTGGACACAGAAGAAAGAAAGCAGAACGCTTCTTCCCTCTACCTCTCTCCTAATTTAAACCCCCTCTAACTTAAGCATCAGAGGGCCGGCGCCGGAAACCCCGGCCACCAGCTTTTTGCAGGTCCCCCCTCCACGGAGGACGCCGCTCGCCGATAGATCGCCGCCCGCCGGAGTTCGCCGAAGCTCCTCCTCCTCAGCAGACGGCCGCCCCCGGGTCCAATTTCCAGCAACAATCCTAGAGCAGTGATCTTGGGTTGAAAGTTAAAAATAAAAATACCCCTCAATTTAGCAAAAAAATTGATATATTACCATCAATATATTATGTCAATATTATATATATATAATATTATATTGGTATTATATATTGTATTAATGATATATATAATATATTATTAATTATATTATTATCCTATTATTATTGAAGGATAATTTTAAATTATAGTATAAATATATTTTATATTTTATATTTATATAATGAAAATATTTAATATATTACTCCTATTTACCTTATTTTCTTAATCAAAATAATTATTAGTATTAAAAAATCTATTATAAGTATAAATAAAAATAGTAATTATATAATAAAAAATAAATATTTTTATAAGATTAATAATTTATAGGAGTAATAAATATATTTTTATAAAATATATTAATAATTAATATATTGATAAATATATTAATATTTTATTATAATATATTTTATATGATTAATAAATATATGATAAGGGCTACTAAAAGTAGAATATGTGACAAAATTATGGATATATTATAGTAATTAGTATATTGACTTACATTTTTGATTCATGAGAATTAAAAATACATAAAAAATTCATCTAAGATATATCAGGATATTTGTGGTATTATGTGGTCAGTGATCTTGGATTCTCGTACCATACCAAATAAGTTACTCATGGATATTTGAAAATTTTTAATTACTGGATCATGGCCTACCAAATACATTGATCTTAAATCACTGGAAATCAAATCACCCCAATATTCGGATCACCGAGGATCTTAAATCACCGTGGTGATTCTATTGGGATTACCAAACGCCCCCTTAGGTAAATTATCTCGAATTGATATCCAATCACCGCCCCGTTAACATATTCCAACCCATCCGCTCGCTATCCGCTGATCTGCTAACCCAAGCTCATGACGGCATAACACGCCACCACAGAATCATGAGTGGCTTGGATCCAACTCAATTTTATATTTGAGTCTTAATACTAAATTCATACCCAATCCAATAGAAGATCAGATCGGATTGGGTCTATTGCGAAAATTATTAACCTAATGGGTCATTTGGATCGCGTTAGATCCATGTATAACTCAATTTCAACCTAAAAAATTCAGATCCAGGTCGGGTTCAGTTCAAATCCTGGTCAAGTCCAAATGAATCTGAAAGAGTATGATTGTGTCTGTAAAGCAGAAAGCAGCCTCAATGACTTTCTTTTTGAATATTGAAGGACAAAAAACCACAAACCAGATAATGACTCACTGCAAAAACAACATGCAGTGCTCAGCAAATCAAATTATCTAGAGAACAACCCATGTCTTTATACTCAAGCCTTTTTCGAGACCCAATTATTGCTTTGTTGCAACAAATGCTCATTATTTTTTAATAAGCCTTCAAAACCAAGCAGTGAAATTGCATGAATCATTCTGTGTTTTGAATTGGAGCTATAAACTCAAGATACAAAATACTGCTCATATATAGAACATGCTTATTAGTCATAAGGCATAATTTAGAGAACAATATGGGTTCAAACTTTTTTCAGGCCCAAATGATTTTGTTGGATTCGGTTTAGGTTAGGTCGGGTTGTACGGTTGGAACCCAAAATTGCTTAAAATTCAAATAGGTCGGGTCGGGTTTGAGTTCGATAAATTCAGACCCAATCCAGAAAATAGAACAAGTCCAATTTTAGAACCCGACTCGGCTCCACATGTCCTCCAAAATAGGTCAGATTGGATCTAAGCGGGTCTGGTTGGGTCGGGTCACAGTTGAACCCTACCTATTTTATAGCCTTATGTGCAAGATTATTAGGTCTTCCATGTGCCTGTAAAAACATATGCTAATGCTACATGTTCATGATCTCGAATCGGTTTCTTTCAGTAAAACAAACTACCTATATCCACACACCACTCTAATGCATTTTAACAGATAGTTATGACACAGGAAAGCTTGAAAGGGTCCATCAGGCAAGCTATTGACATGTTTCTCAAGGCAGAGCATGATTAGCTATTTATGTACACACAAAGGGGGAGAAAAAGAAATAAGAGTAAATTACAAAAACCTTCTGAGATGAAGGTGAACTATACTTACCTTTCTGAGATTTATTTTTATATAGTACTATAATCCATAACTTAAATGTTAGTCAATTCATTAACCTTAAATGGAACCCAAATACTATGCTAGAAAAACTTTGAAAATGACCAAAATAATCTTAAATGATATAACATCTATTCAAGAATATGAGAAAGCGTGTGTATCCTCGTTTTACTCAAAGATAATTTTGACTTTTGATATGAGATAAAGAGTTTTACTAACGTTGTTAATTTAATTGGATGAAAGTGCAAATTTTATAAACTATTGGATATAAGTGTAATAAAAGGAAATCTATGAAAGTTTTGCAATTTACTCAAAAAAAAGGGATAGAAGTGCCAACGAGATGATTGCTTATCTTAAGAGGCATTACTCTTGGAGAAGTTTAATTTTCTTATTCTAGGAGTTCACCTTATCATCCGTGATCTTTTCATCCCCATGATTGGATATTAGATGTTCTTTGTTAGTTCTCAGGTCCTCATCTACCATCTTTGCTTGCTTCTCTTTTTTTGTTTAAGATTTTTCTCTTTCTCCTTCTTTTCCTACATGAAATAGTTTGAACATAATAGGCATGTTATACTTCATAAATCAATCCTCATTTCAAACCAAAAGTCCAGGTCAAAAAAAAAAAAAAAATTGTTTAGTGTCTTAAAGAAATGAAGAAATTAGAAGGTTTTATCTCCATTATATAGAACACAAGGAGAAAAATTGTATAAGATATAGCCACCATAAAGCTTATATAGGACATTTTAGAATTTTTTAAAGTAGAATCTAAAGACCATAAAAGCAAGTGATCACAATTTAGGAGCTAAAGAGAACAATCGGAAGATAGATAAATAAATGCAAGAGTGTTTACCGAATATAAATGATATGCTTATTTATGTTTTTTGGTAAGTTATTGACACTATAAATAAGCTATGGCTAAAGATTCTAATATTCAAAAATCATGGAAATGAATCAAAATTATTCAAAATTGAATTACATGAAATTATAGATGTATCTTTATGAATTGTTCATCCAAATGCAAATTTTTTTTTTTTTTTTGGTAGAATCCAATTGCAAATTTTGTTGACATCAAACTTAACCAATAATACTGAACATACCATGATATGCTTCTTAATTTATTTTGGCAAGTAACCAATAGCTAAGTTAAAGATTTGAAAGTCAGGAAAAAAAAATATAATGAATTCATGAAAAATATACAACTCCAATTGCATGGAAATATCTCAAATAATTTATAGCTAGAATTTGAATTATTTAGAATCTGCCAATGGACTTGGGCCCTTTAACATTGCTCTCTTTGGCATCTGCATTGGGGGGAGGTGCTAGATTTAGCCTGTAGGATGTCAAATTGTTAACTAGCAGCAATATTAGAAACCATTGTAGAAAAATAACTTTTTTTCCTTGTTTTTTCCATTGATGATTGTTTCTTTGAGATATTGCCCCAGGGATGCATAGTGTCACACTCGAGAAAAATCTACACAGGCACATGCAAAAGGCCTTCAAAATGACATTACAAGAGAATAAATGTAGGTTGATGACATGTTTACCAATATGGCTTCTGGTGCTATTGTTTGTAGTCTTCTGTTTTGGTCATCCCTTTTTCATTTCAACTGTTTTATCCCATTAACATGTATCCCTCCACTTTTGCTAGTTTGTGGTTACCTTGAACAAACCGATCGTCTCTCTAGTCTCCACGTCAGGCGTTGAAACAAATCCTTGGTTTCCCTATCAACCATTATAAACATTATACCTGTACTAGTTTCAAAAAGAATCTATTGTTGCCTTCCAGATCAGTCATATATACCGAAAGGCGAATAAGACAGCTGATTGAGTCACATTTTATATTGCTTAGCATTTTGATGGTATTTTTTGGAATAACTATGAGACTATTTTTCCACCTTTACGTCATTTTTTTTTTAGATGTACTCGTACTGAGGTTGGATGATCTATTCGGTCTATCAAAAAAAAAAAAAACCGTTGCACAATAATAGTAAGAATTTAAATAATAGCAGATATTATGCGATTATAACATAATTATTTATTTGATAAATAGTGATTATAACAAAATTATAGCATTATAATCTGGTTCTGATTCACAGATACTCTAGATCAATCGTGTTGCAGAATTTTCTATGCATCATTCTCGATCATATTTGTTATCAAATCATAATCACTAACCTTACGAGTTAGCAACAATCAGATTTTTTTTTTTTTAGATGAAAATAGAAATTTATGTAGCTCTAATGTAAGTATATATTGTCTGGTCACAAGAAAGGAAAAAAATTAGCAGCCTGAGGACCCGACGACACGCCTATTACGCCAACCTCAAGGCCAACAGTAAAGTACATGACAGCTGTGATTTTTATGGACGGATTTACAGTTGTCAGGAAAGGGGACGCAAATTAATCGGCGTCCCTTTCAGGGAGTCACATGCACTACCTGAGGCCCCGAAATCTGCCACGTGGTGGAGGTCACCGGCTTTGGTCCAGTGCTGGGCGCAACAAAATCCAGCAGCGCCGTATCTAGGAAGTGGTATTGTCGTTGGTAAGTAAATCCCAGCGGATCGACTCGGGGGCTCGCCTCACCCTCTTCTCTACGGCGATTTTGCCGGTACTCCTTGTCCGAGTACTGGCCCAAAGAGAAGCCCTAATCCGAGGTACTTGGGATTCTTCTACTCTTTCTGTATCTATTCTGTATGAATTCGTTGCAATTTTCATGTACATGATCTCCTCTGCCTCTCGATTTTGATCGTGCCCTTCTCTGTTTTCCGGGTGGAGATTGTGAGGTGATTGTGGTTTTTGATGGGAGGACGGATGGAGGAGGGTTGGCGTTATTTTGATATTGGTTTTAATTTTTCTGTGTGTTCTTGGGGTACTGGGGCTGTTGATTTGTTGAGAGATGTTTTGTGATTGATTGGAACCGGGACAAAGGGGAATTTGGAACTGGGATTTTATTGGTCAGTTAAGGTTTTTTAATTGCAAGCGCTCGTGCTTTATTCTTCTTGTTCTTCTTCTTGCTCTTCACGAGTTACAGTTTTTGAATGAAAAAAGAGTTTGTTTTTTCAGTAACAGGTGATTTGACATCCAGTGCTATAGTTTTAATTCTTCATCTGAAAACAGGTGATTTGATATCTGGTGTTATTGTTTTGATTCTCTATGTGGACAATTAGTACGATTGTTACAAATTATGGTAGTGATTCTTTTTGTTCGCAGAGTCTTTTTTTTTTTGTTTTTGTTTTTTATTTTTAACCATACTGCTGTGCTTGCACCAAAAAGAAACAAGCAAGTAAAATTATTTGATACTGCAAATTAAGAAAGGGAGAAGCAAAGAGGGACATCAATTTATTATTTGCTGTGGGGCATTTATCCTCACATGATTCGAACTCTGTGGTACTTCTCTAACTGGCCAATGCAAGTAGGGGCTGAGTTTTTAAGAGGTGGTTGGAAATATGTATTGAGCTAAAATTTTGATGCATGTAATGAAGATCAACATCTTAAGGGAAAGGAATGAGAAGAAGTTCCCCTGGCAATGTGGATTATTGAAATTAATTAGTGGGCATATAATTTTGTCCATCAACATTCTTATCGTACTTGGTGGCAGTTCAAGAGACCATATTCGAGCACATGGCTATAATTTTGACCCCTCATTTAGTGCGACAACAATGCTTGTACTCTCAATCAGGGCTTTGATATGAGGAAGCTGTTCATGAGAAGCTTGTGTTTGGTTAGATATGCGGTCACTTGATGAATAGATGAGCTGAGCTTGAACTTTGTCTAGCTTGTTCAACATTGGCTTAGTTAAACTTAAAATCTACTTAAATAATATATATGTCTATATGGATATATAATATTATCATATATTGGTTACTATTTTGTAAATAAAATCTTCTATCTGTAATAATTTGTTCTAGTAATATAATTTTGGGAAAAAGGAGAAGAACATACTTCAATTATTATGTTGAGATCTGGTCTTGGAAACTAGTTAAAAGAGAGAGAGAGAGAGAGAGAGAGAGATGGAGAGAGAGAGAATGTATGGGGAAGTGTGGGGGACCTCAAGCTCTTAGCAAATCCCATAAGTGAGCTGTTTGCGAACAACTTGAGTGTGGTTTGAAGTTAAATGAGGTGTCGAGCTTAGCTCAAGCCTAGCTAGCTTGAGCTCATCTCAATTATACATCTTCTCTTAATATGTTCTCATTAGTGGGCTATTTTTTTATGATGATTTTGGCTATTTCTATATCATAGCATATTGTCCATCAATTGAAGGGAAGGAAGGAGGACCTTTTTGCTTGATGGTCGAATCTCTTAGCTAGTCAGGACCAAGGCGTACAAATGCCTTAACAAACTGAAGAGTCTCGTGAAACATGTTGTTGCTTAAATATGGACTGATTCAATGTTTTAAATCCCAGCAAGATGGTGTCTCGTCCTGTTACTATGAGAAAATGTGACCAAGATGACCGCTGGGATGTGGCAGAACAGTGTGGTGTCTCGTTTTGTGGAGAAACTGAGACACCCCTGCCACACGGAATTTAAAACCTTTGTCTCATTTACTAGGTAGAATAAAATGATTTACACCATATTGATCGTCCAGAGTGAAAAAATTTAGGCAAATAATGGTATTCTTGCCTCAAAAATATCGAACATAAATTGTGGGGTTGAAGCTGAACTTAGAATCATGCTATGCTACTACTTAGAAGATAGATTTGAGAAAAGCCAACTGCTGAATAGGATGTGCATATACTACCCACAGATCATCACTTGCAATGATGTGAGATAGTCATACTATTGCTTAGGCCTTGTTTGTTGAAATTTCCCTTGTGCTATATTCTTTATAAGTCAATAATATATTTTTCTTGCCATAAAATCTTCCAAATGGGTAAACATAATTTGAAGATTTCCTCCCTTTTACCCTACCAATGAGATTATACAGCTATAACCGTAGTTCACATCGCGAGCAACCCCATCTTGCTAGTCTTTATGTGGAATTTATTGTTGCATCTTTTCAGACATTCTTTGGCCACTTCCTCTCTTTTATTGTTTTTAGTAGTTCCCCTGACAATCTATTGACCTTCGTCGCCCCCTTCCCGACTTCTCATTATAATTTTCATTTTATGATATCACATTGATGCATTCTTTATTGCATTCCCATTATGAAAACCAAGAGGACAAAACTAGAAAGAGAAATCTGCCTATAACTATTATTAACAGCCTGATTTTGTAGTTGCTGGGGTCAACTTTCATTTCCCTGATTGACATGCACAGGAAACCACTGCCTCTGTTTTTTTACTTCAACCATTGTCCTAGGATAATTGTTATAACAATCTGTGATTCTGTCTTTATTGCATTCTGCAGGCACTTGTTGTGGGGAAACCTAATCAAAATTAATATACTAACTACCATGAAGATACTTTGTGCCATCGTAGTTCATATTATGAGATAATCTCTTTCTTTAACCGTTTTCATATCAAATGAGACACGGCATTAAAGTTTTGAACTTTTTATACCAAGTCAACTTGAAATCCTTGATTGATGTACCATTTTACTATTTAAGATATACATTTGTGGTGAAAGCTATCTAACTTCCTGTTTCAGTCTGGTTGAATCTACTGGTTACTTCATCCTGTCCTGCAGTATGCCTGCAATCCAAAGGCTGTATGATGCATGTAAAGTATCGTTCTCTCCTAATGGACCAATATCTCCAGAAGCTCTTGAACAAGTTCGCTTTATTTTAGGTGAGGCAAGAGTTTGTTATAATATCTACACATTCCCTCCATGTCTTGGAATCCAGGATTATGTGACTGTTACAAGGGCTAAATTTCATATTTATATATATTATATATAAATATGTATATCGATGGATGGATGCATGCATGCATATGCATATGTGTATGTGTATGTATTTGTATATGTGTGCATATGACCTTTTAACGACTCTTTAACTTTAAAATACAAATGCGTAAACAAGGACATGACTCGTTGATCATGCTGATGACATATATAAGAGCCTTGTTTTTATGATATCATTACCATCTTCATGTTTTATTTATAATTTTAAGCAGCTTGTAAGCTAATGACATAATACTCTCTACATTTCGTGCTAGCTTCATACTTTATATAAATATGTAGCTCAAATTGTTTCAAAGTCTTGCTGTTTGTTTTATAAGTTATTGACATCTTTTTCTGTTGAACTGAGTATGATGGCACGGTCATGTGATATGTGTAATGAAGATTCAAAAATTCTGATAAGAAATAATGAGGATTCAAAACTGTTATATATAAGAAAATGAAGCTTCTAATAGTAGAAGGGATGATTCTATTAGCTTCTGCCTTTTGCCTAGGGGACCATGCTAATTGTGAACTCTGGCTTCTGCATTTTGATCTGGCACCTTATTCTTGAAAACTCTTTATTGCAGCTTGATTAAGGATAACCTTATCATATCAATCTTACATTGTTTACATGGTATTCACTTAGTTCTTTTTTTTTTTTAATTCTGTATTATAATCTTTTTCAGTAATTCCGCTAACCTGCAATCATTATGTCATCTATATGAGTAATAATACAACAGCAAAATTAGAGGGTTTGACTATTTAGTAGTCTACACATACATTTCCTAGGAGTTTTCTCTTTTGGAGTTAATAATTAGCTGCTCCACCCATATGTGCTCCTGCACCCGCTGCCAATACAAGCAGCTATTTTTTAACTGATAGAGTGACAAAGAGGGACCAATAAACTTTGACATATATTTTTGAAATAAAATGTTAAAAATATTAAAGTACATGTTATATCTATAACTGACTCTAGTATCAAACATGATATATCTATAGTTGACTCATGTCATCTGTTGGAGTGAACTTTCTTTTAATTCTTTTTGCTCTTTCTTTGTATCTAGGACGATTTAGAAGGTTACAGTATGCTTGAGGAAAAGGCTGGTGTCTGATTCTTAATAAGACTATCGCCGCTTATTGAATTATTTAGGTCTTCATTAGCTGCTTCATGTAAATATTCAATATTATCAAAATTTATTGGTTGATTGTGTTGAGGTATATGAATAATCTTTTGATTATCTTGACAACTCCTGAGGTTAGAGTAGTGAAAGCAATCTTTAAGGAATGTGAACACAAATATTTGATTATTCTGTTAATCCTGTTGTTAGGTGAGGAGAAAATCTTTCACAGTGATCGGAGTCTAAGAAGGAGATTCTTTTTTGACCCTAAAAGTTGATAAAGAGATTTAGTTTGTTTGGAGATCCTCTAAACTATATAACCAGCCACTTTGACGATCAAGGAAGCTATTCAGCTCAACTATAGTCATTCAATGCACTTTTCAGGTGCTTACAAATTAAGTTGATGAACCTGACTTTATCTGGTGTGCTGTACTGGTAGTCATCCCAGGATGGCTATAGATCAAATGAAAACATCAAGTTTGTGCTCATCTCACAGTATCTTGATATGGGTTCCTTGTCCTTCTAGATGTATGTGTTGAAGATGCAAAGCAACCTTGAGATGCTCATGTGATGTTAAAATGGCCATTATTTTGTTATGTAGGCATGCATGGTTTTGGATTGTTGGGTGGTCTGGTATATTTCTGCCTTTTCAGACTTAATCACCTTATGTGGGCCATGAGAAATATATATTGTGCTTATAATGTTGAATTGAATGTATGTCTTAGTCTAATATCATATACAAGATCTTATGGCTAAAATTTATGCTTGTTTCGTTTGTATTATATTTGCAAATATTATATCAATTATCTGTCTCTAGCAGCATGGCAGGACATTAAGTTTTTGAATATGATGTAAGCATATCGATTTTTGCATTTAACATATCATGCATGCTCATGCGCTCGTATAATTTGCTGTTATAGGATAATTTTTGCTTGGACATCTTACATTTTTCTGACACGATTTTCAGATGAGATCAGGCCATCCGATGTGGGTCTTGAACAAGAGGCTCAGGCAGTACGAACATGGAAAGGCTCTGCACATGGTTTAAATGGGAGAAAAGGGCGTAATGGGAGCAACCAATTTTTGCCTCCAATCAAATATTTGCATATACATGAATGTGAAAGCTTCTCTGTAAGCCTCATAATAGCTTTGCATGACTAAATTTTTTTTCCAGTTGCTTTGGATGCCTTAATTTTTGGACTTATTACTAACCTATATCTTTTATGCGGTATTTAATGGTTTGAAATGATGTTCGTTTTGGAATATGAGTTATGTCCTATTGAGCGTAATTGATGTATTCTAGGATTCTCTAAATATGTATGCAGATTGGTATATTTTGCATGCCACCTTCGTCCATTATTCCACTGCATAATCATCCCGGAATGACCGTTTTGAGCAAGCTTCTGTATGGTTCGTTGCACGTTAGATCGTATGATTGGATAGATATAGGCGATCCCATTTGTCCAACAACAGGTGTGTTTGGTCTTTTTCATTAATCAGGCTTTTTTATGTGATATATATATATATATCCTAATATTTGGTAATATTTTGTAATCTATAAATGGTATGATGAGTTATGCACGAATATGAGAACTATTTTGAATTTTCTCTCACATAATTTAAGGTGCAGCAGTTATCTACCTGGAAAGCCTATCCATTTCTAGAGTAAGCTAATCTGGTTTAGGTGTTGCTTTTTTCACTTGACAGAACTTAGGAAATTGCTGTGGATGTCTTAAAATACAAGAAACATTTGATTTGGCATGTAGAAACATACTTTGTTTGCAATTGTCGACAATATGAGAATAAATATGTAACTCGGACAAAAAGGAAGAGTTATTGGCTTTAAATATTAGCATAACAAGTGCTCATACATATACCTCAAGTAGTTAGTTATCTGGGGGAATGGATGTGTGGAGCATCTGCATTTGACAGGTGAAACAGGATACAGGGTGGAGATGGTAGAGCACTACAAGAAGGATCAAATGGTGTCTAGTTGCTCTTTTGTAGTGGAGAAACTTGCTAGAGCTGATTGCATATGCCAAATATGAAGGCTTGCTGGTGAAGAGAAGATGCTTTCATGAGCTTGAACAAAGTACTTTCAAGGAAAGTGAAGACCACCATGGGAACTTTTTTAAGAATAATCTTCTCTAAATTATTGATAAAGATGGAGAAAGGGGGTAATAATCTGTTGAAATGAAGATTGATTAGAGCTTTAAAATCTGTTCCATAATAAACCCCGAGAACTTGAATATGATTGGACATTTTTAGCATAAAAGATTTCATGCTACCAACAGAAAGTATTTACCATTTTTTGGCCTATTTTAGGCATAAAAAGATAAAAAAAGAGAAGAATGAAGTGGAGCGAGGGGATCATACCTGATTTTGTCTTGGATTGGGGCTCAAAAATTATAAAAATTCCCTTCTCCCCAGACTTTCCTCACCTTCCTACTTTTCCCTTCATACTTGCAGCAGAAACAGGAGGGCTCAGAACTGACTCTAACCAAGTTGTAACGGGCAGAAGCGGGCAATTCTGCTTGGTTTGGACCTGTTCCCACCAAGTCCGAAACTAAATCTGCAAATCAACCTGGTTCTGCCCCAATTTGTTATGGTAATACCTGAACCCAGCAGCTTAGGTTGGTTTTGCAAACCTTGGAATAAACTCTTAGAGATGTTAACATGATGGCAGTTCTGTGGTTCATATGCATAAGTAACTCGTCTTACCATGAGAAAATGAAAAAGAAAGATTATCATCATGATTGCTGCAATGCAAGTATCTTCCATACTATGGTGAATTATTGTGGCGGTATGTGTGATCTTTGACATTGATAGCATCATAGAGATTGCGTCACAATATATGTTCACTAAATGTAGATTTAAAGGTGGAGTAACATGTAAACTGATAGCATGCGAGGCAATGGTACTTAAACACCCATAAATTCTTGATGCCCAATAATTTGTTCCTTCAAAAGATTGAAACAAATTAATTTGCTGCAGTATTCTTCTGTTTCTGTTAAACATATTTGTATCTTTCTTCTTTTTTTTTGGTAGTGAGACATTTACTTTTTCTTTTGAGGAAAGGCAATTTCACGCTGATATGACTTAAAGGTGCTTCATTGCAAGTTTATTGTAAGTGTTTGAAATTATAAACTTGTCATAAATTGACACTTGGAGAAAATGAAGCGTCAAGGTGAGGATGCACATAGAGAAACTTGAAGATATTAAAAAGGGAAAATCAGAAGGCCAAACCTAAAAGAAATCTGAAAAAGGGAAAACTTGTCACAACATCGCTTTCTTGTGCCTACCTCTTTTTTTATATATATATAATTTTGGCAGGGACAAGTACATTGTGTGGGCTTGGTTTGAAAAATATGCACATGAAGCAGAGATTATGTGCGCCTTGTATTTGTGTTTAAATAGCTTTGTTGAACTGGTTTGTCCTTGGCATCTCGATGAGTTTTTTGTTCTATTTTGGTTTAAAAAAGCTCAAGTTATGCAAATGATGACATTTTCATCTTTTAGTTTCTGTGTTGCTTCATTGGTTCTTGATGGTGGAATGCTTTATGAAGATTATTTAGCAATATGACGCAGTGAAAGGAAAATAAAACAACTTTTATATATTGTTTTGTCTGAATTTTCAGCTAGACCAGCAAGGCTTGCTCGAGATGGTGAAATGTCTGCACCCTGGGGGACAACAATTCTATATCCTACAAGTGGTGGTAATATCCACTGTTTCAAAGCGATAACTCCTTGTG